>NW_015546094.1:300585-311084 GCF_001515605.1 Sinocyclocheilus anshuiensis | reverse complement strand
TTTTTTGTAGAAATTTTGCACACAGCCAGCCTTGTACTCTCCTAGGTTCACAAAACTGTCGTCCATAAAATGCGTTGCACAAATTCGAACATTTGGGTTGTGCTGTTCTGTTGTAAACATATCTTAACAATGATTCCTAATTGCATCTACTTCCGGAAGGCCAAATAAAGTGCTTTTGCTTTCGCACAAAAACACACAGCGTCTCCCTGACATGGCTGCATCAACACAACTGCTGTTCCTGAAACCACGCCTTCTTTCTTTGCATGAACATTTGGGTGGCATTATGCAAATATTTCCACATCGTGATGTAGACATGTGGGGGCGTGTTTGAACGAGGCGTTTTAGCCCAGTTTGGATCAGCCTTCTCTTTTAGATAGAATAAATCCTTTTGTGGGAGACTTTGAGCTTTGTAACTCTGCAGATTATATACATGCACAAACAGCTACATAACACATTAAAGAAAAGGAAAAATAGAAATCGCATCATATGACCCCTTTAAGAAACACTCATAGAAGTGTGCGTTTTAATAACAAATAATAAGTGGCCTTTTATTTCATTAATATTACAGTACACTACAAGTGCACATTCAATACAATTAAGTGCACTTCTTTTACACAAGCAACTGCAACATTCAATATGGCAGCTATAAGACTGGAAGCCCTGTTTTATTGTAAAGATCCAACCATGTGTTTGTTTACTCTCTAGTCTAGAATGCTCATGCACATTAGCTTGATCAACCTTTTTTCGCATGATTTGACCTTAAGAAGCACAATTTAAATTGTTGTCAGATTTTATTTCTGATTTGAAATTCAAGTAATTTTGACAGTCATGTAGATTTATTTCCCTATTGAGATAGATAGAAGCTGTATTTACATGGCTGGAAATATTCACTCCAGGGCCGTTATGAATATGACCGCTGAATGAACTGACTTGCAGTTGATAAGATGCAGAGACTGACATGACTTGCACTTGCACTAGTTTTTTAATATGAAAGCAAACAAAATGGCTAAATCATCCCATTTTCATTAGTACACAAATGTGTATGTGTGCACAGTTTCACTGCCTGTAAGAATATTCTGGCTTGCAGTTATATAACCTTGGACCCTGAGCACAAAGGAGAAGGGAAAAAAACATCAGAAAATATAAAACTCAGGAAATGAGTTCTGCTGTAAATTCAAAGGTAACGCAAGTTTATATGTTAAGTTTGATCTGATCTTTCATTTCCCCTATAAATGTCCATTTCATGTTCTGCAAAGACATTTCTATATAGCAGCATTAACTTCATGTCTCTTTGCTGGAGCGGGTGAATTAGCTAAACCTCCCCAGCGGTTATAAGTATGCTGATCTGGTCCTGTGGGAGCCATATAGGAACCAGGCTGGAAAGACGCCCCTACGTACTAGGTTCAAACAGATGAAGATCTTAAACACTCAAATGACTCACTGCATACATCAAAAGTAAATCAGAACCCCTATACATTATATAGTAACAATGTGGTTCATAACTCAGGTTGACACCACTGAGGTCACTCTGGGTGTGATTCTGCCCTAGGGAATTTCACACAGCAAATTCGTCAGTTCAGCTCCATTTAACAAAACTTGCCTGAAGCAAGTTCACACACACACACACACACACACACACACACACACACACATCAAGAACTGTCAGTATCAGACCTGCTGATAAAGCAAATCTCACAAATGCTTACAGTAGGGGTGTTTTTGAGTCTATAACCCTAAGGACACAACGGCTGGGCAAACAACATATCACATCATCAATACACGCGACACATCATCAGTACTGACTTTCACCTTCATGACCCCATCTGCACTGAGTTTAACTTCCATGAGCTGGGACAGACACAAACTTGGGGGGGTAAAAATACATAATTAAAATTCCCCCAAAATTACTAAATCACATAAAGAAATGTTTGGTTCATATTTCAGCAAAACAAAAGCGTAAAGAATAAACACTTTAAACTGTAAAAATGAGTAATTAAAAAAAAACTAAGGGCCAGATTTACTAAACAGGGCAAATTAGCATTAGAGCACAATCCCATAAAAGCACCGATGTGAGGGGAAGTTCTGTGGCTGATCTACAGACAGTGTGCACATCAAAGAACACAGACACATCTGGATAATTTCCATAATGACCAACACAATCTACCAAGAGCAGCACAAATCAGCATCTGGTTTAAAACATCCTTTTTTTGGGTAGTAAATAATGGCACAAATACCAGTAAATTGACAACTGCAGTGCAAACCTTAGTAAATCACCTTGTGTGATTCATTTAAACACTCTCCTCCCATAAATTTTGTGCCTGAAAAGGGAAACTCCTATAAATGCATACGCAATAAGGTCAGCCGAAAAAATTACTGTGCCCATGCCTTTTTAGCACACATTTTTTTAATGCGTGTCTTTAGTAAATCTTGACAGTAGTTTTTCTTTACGCCAAAAAATTGTTTGCACTGACACAAGCTGTTAGTAAATATAGCCCTATACAGTTGAGGTCAAAAGTTTAGGCTACATCCTCCTTTCAGAATCTGCAAAATGTTAATTATTTTACCAAAATAAGAGGGATCAAACAAAATGCATGTTATTGTTTATTTAGTAATGACCTGAATAAGATATTTCACAAAAGATGTTTACATATAGTCCACAAGAGAAAAATAATAGCTGAATTTATAAAAATTACCCCATTCAATAATTCTTAATACTGTGTGTTTACCTGTGTGGTCCAAAGCTGTGTTTTTTTGTTTTGTTTTGTTTGTTTAGTGATAGTTGTTCATTAGTCCCATATGTTTGTCCTGAACAGTTCAACTGCCTGCTGTTCTTCAGAAAAATCCTTCAGGACCCACAAATTCTTTGGTTTTCCTGCATTTTTGTGTATTTGAACCCTTTCCAACAATGACTTTATGACTTTGAGATCCATCTTTTCACACTGAGGACAACTGAGGGACTCATATGCAACTATTACAGAGGTTCAAACGCTCACTGATGCTCCAGAAGGAAACACAATGCATTAAGAGATTTTAAACAGAATGAAGATGTGTACATTTTTCTTATTTTGCCTAAATATCTTTTTTTTTTTCATTTAGTACTGCCCTTCAGAGTAGAGACCTGCGCTGGACGGATTTTTCAGTCCCGCTCCCGCAAGATTCTGTCCCGCGCCCGCCCGCTCCCGCAGAAATATATCTTATCTGGTCCAACTCCCGCCCGCGACATTCATGTTTTGTCCCGCTCCCGCCCGCAAAAGCCCGCATAAAAGTAATCTATATTGATTTTTTTTAGTACATCGAAGAAATGTACATGAAATGGTTCTGTAACATCTCTTAAGCTCCACAACATCCCAGCATAAACACTCCCGATAAAATATTTGTTATTTAGGCTAAACATCAACATTCACAGTCACAAACCACTGTTATTTTTAACAGAAAATCACGCATGGGCTGCTGCGTGCATGGTTTGGCATGGCAGAATGCGAGCAGCGCTTCCTTTATTATCACTAAAAGTTGACATCTCAGTTAATCGCGCCGCACTCTGTTGTGTTGGGTCCCGCGGGAGTGCAGGTCTCTACTTCAGAGGCTTCAGAAGATAGTTACATGTTTCCCTGAGGACAAAATACATTAAATTTACCCTGATCTTCAAATTCAAAAAGTTTTGGATCTTAATGCAAATTTTGTTGTATTGCAGCTTGTTTCCGTTGTGTTGTGCTAATTTCATTGTGTTATGGCTTGTTTCTGTTGTGCTAATTTTGTTGTGTTGCGCCTTGTTTCCGTTGTGTTGTGCTAATTTTGTTGCGTTGCGGCTTTTTTTTGTTTTGTTGTGCACTACTAGGCCATTGTACAAATCTTTTTTTTTTTTAAATCACCCTGTCCAATGTCAACTATTATTTTATACAAATTATAAAAAAATAACTTTTGCTATTTTCTATTTTTTTTGTTATTTGCCACTCTTAACAGACAAATTTAATAGAGAAAAGAAAGGAAATTTTCAGGGAGAAAGAAGGAAAGGGATTTGGATTCAAACCTGGATCTCCTGTACGTGGACCACAGTTCAACATGCCCTGAGTGCTAACTGCTAGGCCATGTCTCTGACAAATCCTCCTTTTAATTTTTGATAAATCATACAGAGTATGCCATTGCTTTCATTTCTTCACCATAACAACGTCGTAGTGTTGTTATACAACACTGATTGAGTAAAACAGTATCTAAACCGTTTAAATGACAGTGTTGATTGTGAATATGCGAGTCCCGCTGACTCCGCCAGGCAGATGAAAACTTTCCAACCACTCCATCCAAATCTGTGGAGAATGACTGAATCAATGTGTGTGCTCACACTGGCATGAGAAAGAATCAGTGAGTAATGCTCGTACTGAGGAGACTCCGCATCCTCAGCTCTATTGTTTTGATGTTTCCTTTTAAACATCAGATAAAATGGAATTTCCTCAGTGCCCAAATGACTTATGATTCTTTAACTTAAAGAGGCCGACCACACAATCTCTGAAACACAGCACCTCTGAAGTTGGCTCTCCGACAGCAGCAGTGTTTTGATGAATGAAGGGTCGTGTTTACACTTGGACACACCATTTTCTTGCTAAATCATGACTCAAGTGTGCGTCAGTCCCCAGACTCCCCACACTGACTCAGTCGCACGGATGAGCTGTTCCTTCGGCAGTCCTGCCAAGACGACCGTTAACTTGTGAATTTGCGGCTGACAGGAAGAGGAAATCAGATTTACTTACTCAATGAACAGGAAAAGAGTCAGAGAGAGGACAAATGAAAGAGCAAGCAAGAGAGAAATGAGCATGAGAGAGAACAAAAATGACAGGAAGGTTTAGTCACTTTACGAGAGGAGAATATTTTCCTGGAATTATCCGGGATGGGCCAAATTATTAAAGCTGCTGATATTTAAAGCCTGATCTACATGAAAACCTCACCTAGCAGACATTATATGGCCTTGACCCGCCAGGTACATTTCTGCACTTGCCAGATTCACCTCGTCACCCCATCAAACACTCACAGCTGACAGTTCCCACAATACACCCAGGCCATTTGAACAGGATGCCAAATCCACTTTCCCATGCACTGATATCCAGAGAACTTCACCCTATTCAGTTTCTTTGAGCTAATAAAACAAGAAATGTGTTTTCTTGTAAGTAACCATCTGTGTTGACCTACCAATTATCAAGAAAAGTCAACTGTGAGGTCAGATATTCCATGAAATGGTAGAACATGCTCCATTAACATTTTATGAAGTCTGAAATGTTCTATGAACCGAGTCTGACCTCTTTTACATGAAAGTTTGGGAGAAACGTTCATCTACTCATGTCAATCAAGACACAAGGACATGCTAGTGGCTTTAGCTCATTCCTGGGACAAGTTTTCCAGCAGCATCTCTCCACCACTGCAACTCTGCCTTTATCATTTCATCTTCATTAATTAATTTCCAAGTGACAGTATTCAAAATCTACATGTATCGTTCCCAAAGATGATTTGAAATATGCAAATATAATTTACATAGAAAGGGGAGATAAATGGCAGTAACTATACAGTACATGCTGCACCCAAACAATCCATTAGTAATCGCATTGATGGCCTTCATGTAATCACCTCAATCGATCCGAATGGATTTTCGATTTACATAAAAGGGGTGGTGCAGACCTGGAATAATCCAATCAACAGGAAAAAACTATGACTATCTTCTCTTAGCTTTTTTTGAGATATGTCATCAAGGCAAAAATGACACTAACCCTTGGTAACTGGCAAACCACTGGTGATATGTGCATCCACGCTACTGATATGTTTACCTGCAGAAAACTGACAAAATCAAAACTCATCATAGGAGAATCACTAACTGTTTCGGTCAACCCTCCAAAACCATTTTGGCTGAAACCAGAGTTCCTTTTATTGGTGCTTGGACCAAATATTTTCAGTGGGCCGAAACTACTTACAGCATATTGCTTATCAACAAAGAGACTGGTTAAACTGTATTGTTGGTGGTTAGTAAATATGATGCAGGTTTGCGTTGTGAAATACCAGCCCTAAATATTTTCCTCAGGTTTACATCACTTTATGATAGTAAATGTAGCTCTGTCACAGTAAAAAGAACTCTGAGATGAACAAAACAGTCCATTGGCGTACAGTAAAGGCAGGTTCTACAATGAGTAAAAGCAAAGAGATAAGTGTGATACTGCTCTTTTGTGCAACTGAGTTAGAGCACTTTGACTTGGGACTTTAAAGTACAATGAAAAAGACAATAAAAGTTGAGTACAGTCTTTAGATTGAGGGTTATTAGTCATTCAAAATGGGTGAAAAGACAAGAAAGGATGGCATTTTCAAAAAGTAGACAAGCCAAAAGTAATAATAAACAGACCAATTCAAAGAGGGTCCTCGCACCATTGGTGCTCAGGCCCTAGAAAGAAAACAAAGAAAAAGAAAATCGAGAGAACAGGTCAAAGCAGTGTTTTATGCCCAAAACAACACTAACCTGAGTGCAAAATCTCTTTCAGAAGCTTAGCATCAGATAGCACAAGACTGTTGACTGTTGCATTCACATCACAAAAGCAGAAAATAGGTCTCAAGTCAACGCAAACAGAAGTGTGCAGGTGCAATATCTGTCTGATTGTCTACTAAAAACTCAAGAAGACAAGCACAAAAATGCTGAAAACTGTTTTAATAAGCAGAAGTGAGAGTTGTCATGGTTTTCCTCTAGTGTTTGGCAGTCTGGATTCAGGCAAAAAACACTTACCGAAGCTGCAGCTTTGATGTTGAACGTTCCTGTTTTCACGAACAAGTTTCAAAAGCTAAGTTTGCTTGAAGCCATGTGTAATTACCGGAGAAATAAATGAGCCTGGCAGCAGTTGTGAAAAAATCATGTATACATGTTTGTTAGTCATCCTCTATGCAAATCAAAACTGTCCTACCTGTTCAAACACATTTTCACATTACATTTAGGTTTATACACCTGCGAATATACCTAGAGGACATGCTAATGAGTTGTTTCCTCACCGTTCAAACTACATAATATAACCAGCTTGCCCACTTTGTGTTGGATGATGTATCACTTCTTTCGGTAAGAAACAATCTGAATAACACTTTTGTTGCTCTCCCTGCAGTTCCATGCGCAGATCTGGCTGTAATGTTTCACGTTGTGGTTACCCCCTCAAGTCAGTCTTTCATTAACGAAAGCAGAACCATTATGTAAGAGTGATTCATGAAGTCTTTCAGAACATAACATACAAATAGGCCAAGGATCTATGAACATTGATTTCTTCAATGATCCAGGCTTTAACAGACGCGTTATGCGTGAATCATAAAATACATGAACAGCACAAAATGAAGAGCATGATAAATCAATAAAACAGGCAGAATCTACAGCAGTATCAACCTTGAAAATGTACCTTTAAATCTTTAGGTTGAAATAATGGAGATGAACAATGTGTGTTTGTAAGCGGGAGCAAATCTGGAAAACATACACAGTAAGGTTGTCCAATTGTCTGCGGTCAATGCCCAGCAGAGTTTAGCTCCAACCAGGTCTAACACACTTGCCTGGAAGTTCTTAGTGAGTCTGAAGACCTTGCTTAAAGGTGGGGTAAGCGATTTTTCAAAAATGCTTTAGAAAACTGATTCGGGCCGAGAAGTAAAACAAACTTGTAGCCAATCAGCAGTAAGGGGCGGGTCTACTTATGATGTGGAGGACACAGCATTCAGTGCACAGGACGGACATTAGCCGAGCGTTGCAGTTGAACAGTCCACAAATCGTCAAATAAAGCTCGCGCATTCATAACAAAACGTGCCGCAGACGGCTCCGGGGATGAATAAAGACCCCTTGTAGTGAATCCATGAGTTTTTGTAAGAAAAATATCCATATTTCAACCGTAATAAACACTTTTCTCTCACTTCCGCTGACTGTCATCCACTGAAGCAGTTCCGGCGGATGACGTAAGACGCGCGGCGTTGCACGATTAGTGGCGAATGCGGAGACAGAACAAAACAAAACGCCGGTCACGAATTAGAAGTACAAACCGAAAGAAGAAAGTCATATACACCTAGGATGCTTCGAGGGTAAATAAAACACAAGCTAATTTTCATTTTTGGGTGAACTAACCCTTTAAGGCAATAAGGCACGAAGTAGGACCCATGTAAATATCGGATCAGCTTTCCAGCGCTGAAGAGAACTCGAGGAGCGGAAGGACTGCGATTGGACACCGAGGTTGCTTTGTTTCTTCTCGATATGCGAGTAACACCATGTCTGCGCCGCACAACCTGACAATAAGATCGTTAGGCTATCATTAGCCTATATGTATAGCAGTTGGCCTAGTTGTAATCTAATCTTCTAATCTGACTGGACAAGAGACTTTCCATTGATATTTCCACCTGCGAGCATTCTAGACGGGCTGTCAGTCAGTGCAGTTACATTGTTGCACCACAAGGTTGTGGAAAGGGACTGTCTTTGAGTTACGTATATATATATCTATGGTGTAGACAGCATCACTGATTATAATGAGTTCCATAGTATTTTGTCGTGCCACGCCACTCGCGTCCGGTGTAGACACGGTGTAACACTGGTAGACAGTAGGGCTGTCGCGGTGTTTAGGCTTGTTAAGTGCAAATCTACGGAGCCTCTGTACAAATCAACATGGTACACATTATGTTATTACTAACTTGTTTAATATTCAGTCCACATGCATGAAGTGTAAAACGAGAAGGGCATAACCTTACGAAAAAAGAAAACACGCAAAAATCGCGGTTGCTGCGGTTCTTGCATTCCTCTGCGGTTTGCTCGTCAATAGCGCGGTATTGCGATATTGCGGTTATCGCGACAGCATCACTGATTATAATGAGTGCCATAGTATTTTGTCGCACCACGCCACTCGCGTCCGGTGTAGACACGGTGTAACATTGGTTTTGCTTTGTTTCACAGAACTAATCGTTGCCTGGGTTGCGTACGTATGTGTGGGGCGGAGCTATCAAAATAGGGGCGAGACCCTTTTGGGGTAGGGGCGTGTTTGTTTTGGTGATTTAAAATGTCAACATTGGCTACCAGAAATCGCTTACCCCACCTTTAACTGGTTTTGGGGTGTTGGTTGGAGCTAAACTTAATTATTGGAGCTTATATGGAGCTAATATTCCTAATTATTAAAAAATGGTAATGTGATCCTCACCATGATAGCATGTTACAACTTTTTTCCCTGCATCTTTCTGCATGCTGCTTGCACCTGACTTTGACAAGGGGGGGGGATGTTATTTTTAGTAAAAGTATTTTGACATTTTATGAGCTAAAAAGTAATGGTTGAAATTGTCATAATTGTGACTTTTGTGTCATAATTTCATTGCTCTCTCTCTTTTTTAACTTTGTCACAATTACGACTTTTTTTGTCATAATTATGATTTACCAAATCATGTTTTTTTCTTATGTGGCAGAAATGAGGAAATGGGTGGAAAGCATGGTAAACTACTTCAGGGTTTCTTTTCGAGAATTTCATCCATTTAATGAGGCTTTTTTCTTCATTATGATGCCAGGCATGCTGTATTACCCTGACATTTTTAACTTGGTCCAACAAACCAAAACAAATGTCAAAATGAAGTGCAATCCTGAGGGAAAAATTGCTCCTCATAGAAGGTGTATCTAAGCCAGAATATGTATGTATGAATCGCATATTTGAAGCATTTTTGAATAATATTCAACTTCTAAACAAAAACTATTTATATATTGACCTCTATGACCTTAATAAATATGTACACACAAACACCCACAGCACTAAAGGAGCTGACAAAGGAGACTGAAGATAGAGACAGAGATGTGTAACTGATAGATGAAGAGATGGATGGATGGATAAATGATTTACAGCTACCTCAACATCAAGATGGGACAGCATGGAGACAAACAGTGATGGAAGACAGAAGGTGAACAGAATGTGATAAGAAGTAAAACAGATTACTCAGGAGGATAAATTACAGTATCAAAAGTATGTGGACTGAAGAGAAAAAATGAGAGCGTGAGAGAGAGAGAGAGAGAAAGAGAAATATAGGGTGTGTCAAAAAACAATTTAATAGATGAAATAAGACCGTCTGAGGTTAGTTCCAACTGAGAGGACATTTCCACTCTCTATGCCATCCGTGTCTCTTTCAATCCCTCTATCATTACCCACCACATGCTAGTCAGAGATTACCTGGCTGTATACACACATATGAGTGTGGAGACAAAACGGTTTAAGAGATGCATGAAAAACAATTAATTGTGAGCTTAAACACACACACAAAGACACTCATATCAAGAATGAGGTGAAAAGCAATTTATAGTTCTTTGTATTCAAGTCAAGCCAAACCTCCCTGGGATAATGTCCCAGCGGAGAGTTCTTGGGCGATTTCTCGACAAACAAACTCATAATAAAACCCTCAGTGCCCAGATCAATGCTTTCGACCTCCTCAGAGATGTTTGCGGAGTGTCTGTTTGCCCACACACACACACACACACAGACACACACACACACACACAC
>NW_015546094.1:297924-300177 GCF_001515605.1 Sinocyclocheilus anshuiensis | reverse complement strand
TTTCTTTTTGCACACACACACACACACACACACACACACACACACACACACACACACACACACATTCCTCTGTACCCCTCTTTGCATTTAGTCCCCTCCCTTGGTGACACAGCACAATTCAGTGCACTTTTCATTGTGTCTTTATTCACAAGCCTCTGAAACCCATTTTAAACAGAGAGAGAGAGGAGAAAAAGAAGATAGAAAAGGGGGGAGGGTGAATTTTCAGCTTCATGGTGCATTCATTAGCATATCTTCATTGCTTTTGCGCATACACTGCATTTTCTTTTGCCTGTTCAGAAAACACAAAACCTCTGCTGAAATACCCATAAACCCCATAAAATACTATCTTTATAATATTTTTACTAGACTGAAAATTAGATGGAAATAATCTGACATCGTCTGAATGAAATCCCATAGCTCTATTACTATGGTTACCATGGTAATGTTCCTTCTCTGCTTTTTCGGAAAATTAACTCTCCTTTTTAATGCAAAAGTTCACTTATGTGTCCATTTTTTGTATGGTTGGTAATTTAGGTGCTTTGAAAGCAGTTTAAAGTTGCTCTCTTGACACTGATCCATCCACAGGGTCTTGCGGTGGTCTGAGGTCACCTCTGCCACAGAAGGGTCACAACAACCCAACTAGATCTCATGACAAAACTTTACTTTACGAGGTGGAATTTCATACACATTGGTATGATTTGTGATTAGTCTGGAAACATACATTTTTTAGAAAAAGGTAAACATGGAGGTCCACCCCTAACCTAACAGTCAGTGGGGTGTTATACATAACATATAAATTAATTGGTACAAATTCGATTTAGCCACAAATTTGCCCAAATGTAAAATACAAATCGCCATGATTTTGGACTTAAACAAAACCACTACTATTTTACCCATTTAATCCTACTAGTAACATCTGGGACCAAAATGTACCTTTCACTTTGAAAGGTTTGAGTTGATTAATTTACATGGAGCTGTAAACTATATAAGTGCAAGACTTTATTAGTTTAATTTAGTGATAACAGTCACGTCACTAGAGCAGTTTTAATTTAATTAGTTCCTCTGAAAGATAATATCTGATTAAAAAAGATACATTGTTTATTTAATCTCTCTATCCAAGAAGTAAAAACACATGTGCTCAACAATTGTGATTAAATCGGTTAATGTGGTAAACCATCATTTACAAGCTGTAAATAAGTTAAAACACCAAGAGCAATCGTAAATTAGAGCATATAAGGTCTGATAAGTAGTTTGCATAAATCTTACTGGTTTAACACCATGACTCGTCAGTCTTGCGTGTTTTTGAGACTGCTCTGCAATTACAGTTTAAAGCAAGATTGCTGTAGCCCATAAATACTGACGCGTAATGCCGGGGCCACAGGTGGGTAAATATACCACATTCCCTTACTAAAGCACATAATCTATCCATCTCTCCCCCTTACTCGCTATGGATCCCTCCCGCTACCTCAGTTACCAATGTCACACCCATAAATCCTCCCCCACCTTCACACACACACACACACACACACACACACACACACTTGAAGAATGGCAGGACACTCTCTGTTCTATCCTCTCCGGTGTCCTCTTTCAAAATGGCTGGTTGTCTCAGGGGCCCAGAGGTTAGAGAGCTTCTCTAAAGTGTCATAAGAGTGCAAAAAGACAGGGATGATTCAGGGAGGCAGTATAGAGGGTGTGTGTGTTTTGTGAAATGAGATCAGCCACATTTGGTGTCTGAGGCTCAAAGGAATGTAAGACTTTTGACTTTGTCCTGTTTGCATGTGTGTATGATGTCGAAAGACAATGACAGTGACAGAGGGAGATTCCTCCTGGTGTTATGCTATAATCACATCACATTACTGATGAAATATTAGACATTGTTTGCAAGTCAGACGTGTTTTTAAAAGTTGGATGAAGGATGAACTACATAGATCCTTTGTTTAAAGTATAGATACCCTGATGAAATATCACTTATTACTTACGTACTTATTTTAATCATAATGACTCAAAGTACTTACCTTTGAATGTATTAAAGTATTAAATGTATGCTAATCTATAATAATATAATAATGTTATTTTATTTATATATTTTAATAATATTTTATTTATATTAATATTAGTGTTGTCAAACGATTAATCACGGTTAATTGCATCCAAAATAAAAGTTTTTCTTTACATAATATATGAGTGTGTACTGTGTATATTTATTATGTATATATAAATACAAACACATGTATATATCTAAGAAAAATA
>NW_015546094.1:284483-297848 GCF_001515605.1 Sinocyclocheilus anshuiensis | reverse complement strand
TGTATGTGTGTGTATTTATATATACATAATAAATAAACACAGTGCACACTCATATATTATGTAAACAAAAATTTTGGATGCGATTAATCACGATTAATTGTTTGACAGCACTAATTAATATTATTATCAATTATAACATATAATTTTATGTATTTATTTTTACCAATAATAACACTATTATTATTAATTTAAACATTTAAAAATGAATAATAATAATAATTATTATTATTATTCAAAAATATATTTATAATTTTTTTATTTAAAAACAATCTAATTATTATTTTAAAAATTGCTAAAGAGAGGGGGTCTATTGTTCCAGAAACATTTTTCTCTGAAATATTGTTAAATAAAAAGATAAATTCTTAAAATAAATTATCCACTCAAAAAGAGTGAAGCAAAAGTTTCAAAAAATTCAAATGCTAAAATATTAAGTATTAAAATACAAAATTAAAACAGTAAAATATTGTGTTACTGTCTACTACTGAACATACTGATCATGGTGCAAGATGCTAAAAACAACAGTGAGGTGCATTGCAAAGGTCAAAGACTTCCATCTAGAGCTTGTTTACCCAGACCAACAATTAAAAAAACAAAGCAAATTGACCCAAGAACATATCCTGCGTGAACCATCTCTTAGTTTGTGTCATTAACAATGGCATTGAGTTTCTTTAGGCTTTTTATGTTGCATTGATTATGGTAGCATTGACCTATTCTGTCTTAAACATATTAGTTTGCACATTTGAAGATACTGACCATTTTAGGTTACTCCCTTGAAGCTTTTCCAAAAGGTGTCAGAGGTCACAGGGTCAGGTTGCAGCCGTGGGTAGGTGTCTGGGTGGGGGTCAGAAGGGTGTCAGTTCTCTGATCTCTTTTTTTGGAAGTAAAAATGCACCAGGCACAACCTCTGCTGCTTCATCACTGATATCAGTCACCTCACATAGCTGGAGGATGTTCTGTTTGAGTCTGCTTCAATGCTTTCATGGATCTAAAGTCTGTCAAATCACGCTGACCGGCTTCTGCATAACCATCCTTTCAGTCAGGAATGGACAGCAGAGAAGCACAACCGCTGGAAAAGAGGCTTAGCTTCAGTGTGATGAGTTCAAACAGGTTATTCCCAGACACATAGTCATTTCCTGAACAGTAATCCCACTTATTATTTGTTGAGCCTGTTGGTCTTTTCTATGTTGTGTAGTTTTCTAAGATATATTCGCATAGGCATTTATCAAGTTTACCCCCCATTAAGAGTCTATATATCTTTTTTTTTGTGGGCCTGAATATGAATTAATTCATAAATATTTATGTTGTGTCTTAATTTAGATTTTTCTACATTGTTTTGTGTGTTTTCTCATTTTAAGGAAAATCTCCTTGAAAGATTAAAACAGATGGGTTAGTGTGACTGCAGGTGTTCTTTAGCAGACAGTAATTGTGTTTGTGTCTGTCTGTGTTTTTGTGTCGTGGTTAGATGTTTTTGCTCTGGTTGACCGCTTACATTATATACTCCAAGACTCAGGATTTGCAGAAAGTTCACCCCAAAATTAAAATGATGTCATTGTTTACTCACCCTTAAGTCATTTACCAAACCTGTATGAACATAAAAGAAGAAATTTTGAAGAATGTCCTGGTCTCTCTGTGTCATGTAGTTCCATACATTAAAGATGAACTTTCAAAAAAGGATGCTCAAGTTTTCAATACATAAGATATTTGAGGAACAGATAAAAATTTAAGTATTTTTAGATCAAGTGAAATCAAAACAAAATGTATTTATAAAGCACCTTAAAGGGTTAGTTCACCCAAAAATGAAAATTCTGTCATTAATTACTCACCCTCGTGTTGTTCCAAACCCGTAAGATCTTCGTTCATCTTCGGAACACAATTTATGTTAAACTTTTTTGCACAAAGAAAACGACTTTATTCCACATTTTCGTCTCTACTGCATCACTTGGACGCGCGTTCACGACGCCGCCACACGCTCGCGTCATGGTACTGTCATGAACGCGCGGTTCTCTTCCTGAAGATAAGGTCCTCTGTGTTATGCTTGCTGAAAGACTCTTTTTCAACAGATCTCTTCCACAGCTAAATTTCCATTCTTGTCTCTCCCTCTGTCTCTCTCTCTCTCTCTCTCTCTCTCTCTCTCTCTTTGATTCAGCTAAGCATGAAAAGCAGGCCTGATCCTGTGTGGAATTCACTGTGAAGGATGGAGAGGGAAGAGAGAAGTGTGGCTGAAAGGAAAAGGAGGTAAATCTAATCTGAGTGAAAAGTGAAGCTGGTTAGAGTGAAAAAGAGAAAGACAGGGAAGCGAGACGCACTTGAAAGTGCCTGATAGTTAAATAGTTTTACCCCCTGAGAAGCCAGTAATGCATAACATTTGAATATATTTTAATGAAATGAAAAACTGAGGATATGTGATGCATGTAGAATTATGCAGCGAACAATAACAGTTTCACAAAATGTGAATAATGAATTCAATTAAAAGACTATTTGAAAGTATAGAGCTGAAGTATGAAACACAAGAGGTTTAAGGCCTAAAGCATGTAGAAATTCATAATGTATCACAAATAACATCCTCTGAATAATAGAAAATAATAAATAACATCCTCTGAATAATATAAATTCTTTCTTATGAATAATAGAGTCTTCTGACTTTTTTATTTTTTGTATTTTTTACCTTCATTTGTGTTGTAATAAAAAAATATTTTAATAAAATATATATTTTATATAATTGTATACACATACAGACAAATGTATGAATCATACAATATTGTTTACTATAATGGAAACTTTAAATGGAATTAAAAGTTTCAGTGTAGTTTTGTCACACTTCTGGTTTAATATATGCTTCTATCCGAATACTTATAATTGTGTCATTGCATCAGATACTTACAATGGCTTTGCTGCACAACCTTATGTATAACACAATGTACATCATCCAACTTACAATAAATAATTTGCATTTGTTCTAGACACATGGACAGACAAAACAGGATGTTTCCTGCAGAAAGGTACAAATGCAGGTAATGGTCGAACAGTGGAATTAAATGCTAGAACTTACTTTAAAAAGCTTACAAGTTGCATAAATGTGCAAGGTCACAGCTGAGAGAGAGAGAGAGATGCGCATGGCTTTGAATACCAACATAATAGTTTGCATGCATAAAGCATTCCATATTTTAATAGTTCACTTTCACCAATGTCATCTATACGATTTATGTACGGTAATTAAATGCTGATTAAAGTGAGGAAGCGCAGATCATATGTACACCCTTGAGTCCACATGTATGCACCCCTCCCCATCAACACACACACAGCTGTTGAGGGGCAGAGCGGCCTGATCACTCTCACAATGTCAGGCCTGCAGAATGCAGGGAAGCGACACAAACTGTCATTCTGCTCATTCCCTTACTAAAGCACATAATCTATCCATCTCTCCCCCTTACTCGCTATGGATCCCTCCCGCTACCTCAGTTACCAATGTCACACACATATTTCCTTCCCCACCTTCACACACACACACACACACACACACACACACACACTTGAAGAATGGCAGGACACTCTCTGTTCTATCCTCTCCGGTGTCCTCTTTCAAAATGGCTGGTTGTCTCAGGGGCCCAGAGGTTAGAGAGCTTCTCTAAAGTGTCATAAGAGTGCAAAAAGACAGGGATGATTCAGGGAGGCAGTATAGAGGGTGTGTGTGTTTTGTGACTGCATCACTTGGACGCGCGTTCACGACGCCGCCACACGCTCGCGTCATGGTACTGTCATGAACGCGCGTCCAAAGTAGAGATGAAAATGTGGAATAAAGTCGTTATTTTTGTTTTCTTTGCACAAAAAAGTATTCACGTAGCTTTGTAACTTTACAGTTGAACCACTGATGTCACACGGACTACTTTGTCGATCATCTTGGTACTTTTCTGGACCTTGAACGTGGTAGTTACCTTGCTGTCTATGGGAGGGTCAGAGAGCCCTCAGATTTCATCAAAAATATCTTAAATTGTGCTCCGAAGATGAACGAAGGTCTGACGGGTTTCGAACAACACGAGGGTGAGTAATTACTGACAGAATTTTCATTTTTGGGTGAACTAACCCTTTAAAAACTACAGAGTGTACCAAAGTGCTGTATGATTTCATAAGAGTAAAATAGAATACAATAAAATACAAATCAAAATGAGAAATTGTATTAGGGAAGGAGATAAATCAATCACAAATAAACGCCACAAATGGACGAAAATCTTGAAATCTGTCCTATCTCTCAATGGTGCATTCATGAAAATTATTCATGATTAAATTATTCTTTTGAGTAAGATATTTTCAATGAATCTTTGATTCAGTTAGCAACTATTAAAATAATTATTGGTTATTGAAATAAAATCAGTTTTAAAATTAGAAATGTTACTTAGGCAACTAACCGAAATAAGTCAAAAAAATTACTAAAACTGAAATAAAATAAAAATCTAACTATATTTCAAGCACATAAGGAAATCACTAAAAAAATTAGTAGTTACTTAAAGTAAAATAAAAACGGAAAATATAAAAATAAAAGATCATTCAAACTAATAATAATAAATATTATAGTTACTAAAATAATGCTGCTCTGTCTGTTTTTCACCCAAAGATGTCACCCTATGTCAGACATCTTGGAATATACTAAATGGGTCATTTGGGCCACTTGTATGATTCTTTTATGATGCTTCTAGTACCCATTTATTGTAATTTACTTGAAAAGAGCAACTAGTAAATTTGTCATAAAACCTTTTTCATGTTCCACAGAAGGGTGAATAAATGATGATAGAAATTTCATTTTTGGGTCAGGCCCCACCCACAGACTCTTCAATCAGTCTGCTCATCATTCCCAGATCTCTACAGGACCCTTCAGGGACTCTGATTCTTTTAACATGAAGAGAGAAAAGTGAAGAGAGCCTGAAGAGGGAGAGAGATCTGGTATTTGGGTGTCTCCTTTAGCAATGTCCTGGAGTTCATGCTGTGACTACAGTACAGCACAAGTTTCACTCGACTTCCTCTCTCTCTCCTCCACCGCCTCTCATTCTTTTCCATCTGTGAATAAACATGTTTGTCATTTATTTGTGGAAGTCTGTGGCCTAATTCATTAGCTCCTTTGTTAGACGCTCATTGTGTTTCCTAATTATGGGTTCTCTCTTTCAATCTGTCTCTTTCCCTCCCTTTCTCCCTCCCACATCAGACAGAATTTGATTCTCCCCAAATTACTGTTATTTTCTGTCTCTGCACTGAGTGGTTAACAATGGTAATAACGGTTGAGTCAGGGTGTGGCGGTCAGGTGGGTCAGCCTTTATAACAGCCCATCATAGGGGGTTATTTCAAACTGTCTCCATGGAAACACAGCAGGGAGGGTCTAATTCTGCATTGGCTGTCTGTGTGACGACACAACGCTCTCTTCTTGTCCGTTCCTGCTCTATCTGGCTTCACAGTGAGAGTGAGTGGAGTGGGGGGTTGCTGGGATTTTGGGAATGAGTGCCATTGCAATGCAGTGAGAGCCCAAGCTAAAAATACCTATTGACACATAGACTCTAACAAAAATGGTGAGCAGCAAACAGTCGCACCACCCAAAACACACATACGCACATGTGGAAAACGGTTTAGAGGGATAAAAAGTGATGACAATCTAAAACATCGCTCAGTGAATCTGTAAAATCTCTGTGATGTGATTTATACACTGTCTTTAGGCTATATGAGTTTATTCTATCACATAATAGGTGGCTTATGGTGGTCCTGTGATGGGATATGTCATAATGCTGTTTGATGATCATTTATTATGTCAGTACTATTGTGTGCCAGCATAGTTTGACCTCTCTGACTTGCCGTACTGAAAGCAGAGTTTAGATTCGGGCAGAAGGCAGGACGTCTAATACACTTCACTGCCATCGCCAGCACCCAACTCGGAAGCAGACTAGAAACAACTGCCTGCTCATAAATTACACCGGCGTGTGTGTGTGTGTGTTCCTGAAGCACTGAAATAAATGTAGGGGAAACTCCTATCCAAATATATACAATAAACACTCTAAATCATTTTTAGACTCATGAACAAAATTTGTTTATGTAGCTGAGTAAGCTCCTCTTAATAGAGCTCTTCAATCATTTGGCCAATTTATAGGCCAAACTGGAAGGCTAATTCGCTAAATCCTATTCAAGACATAGAGAGGCCTGTTTCCACCGCAAAGTAAAAGTTAAATACAAAGGTAATGTAACATTATTTCCTGTAATTTAGACTTAATATCTCTCAATATGACTTTATAGATCGCAATTGCAACTTTATTTCTCTTAATGATGACTTAAATCTTACAATTGCAACCATTTTTTCACTAAAAAAAGTTGATCGAACTCAAAACCGCAGTCGACTTTAGTGAACTCAACTAGCAACTGAGAACTTAAAAACTTTAGTTCATCTAATGAATAAAAAGCAGTCTACTGAATTTAAAAAGAACGGTCACATCAACTAAATATTGCAATACTAATCCTGTTTAGCAATCCTCTTGCATTTTTAAAACCCACTAGATAACATGGGCAGTATCTGCCTCTTAAAACTAAAGGCAAACAAAGATAAATGTATCAAATTCAGAAGTTGCAATGAGATGCACATATACCTCAACACACGATTCTCAAACGGTGAGGATCAACAAATGTTGATTCAGTAAAAGTACGAACTCTGATCCACACGACAGCTAACTGACAGTGACAACAGCAGCAGCAGCATAAATGAAGTCAGTAAAATGCAAAACTGATAATATTTTAATAATCACCATAAAATGGCATGCTGGGAACTTGCACAATATTGTTCAGTGTGATGTTGTTTGTTCAGATGACTCAATTTAGAACATTTGGATATGTTGTTAACAAATACTTGAGTATCTAAGTAAGGTAAACAAACCAACTTTTACGAGTATTCTTGTTCAGGTCACACAAAATAATAAACTGACACCACCTACCAAAAATTCTTTGTTACAAGCTACTTTCTTACATTTGCAAGTAAGAAAGTTTTCACAAGTTGGATTTTTTACGGTGTTAATTAGTCACAAATGTGAAAAATAAAGTTGCATTTACATCGCACGATTGTGAATTAATTTTTCAAAATTGCGACTATACTGCAGTGTGATTTCATATCAGCACTTGCACGTTTATTTCTTGTAATTGTAACATATCTTGCAATTGTGACGTTATTTCTGTTTTTCAGAACAGAATTGGGACTTTATATTGCACTGTGAATTTATTTTTATGCACGTGAACATAAAAAATACTTTACGCAAGATGTGTCTTATGTTTTAAAATTGTGTCGTCTTGTAAATGCGACTTTATTTTTCACAATTGTAACTTTACATTGCTCAGTGTGATTCCAAATCTTGCGATTGTGGCAATATATGTGGCTGTTTTTCGCAATTGTGACTTTATATTGTGCAATTGCAAGTTTTTTTTTTTAATAATTGTGACATATCTTTTCATTCTTACATTATTTATATTGTCATATGTGACTTTATATCACGCAACTGCGAGTTTATTTCCTGCAATTGTGACTAACATTTCACAATCTCACAATTCTCTGTTTGACCTTTTACTCAAAGGCAGAAACAGGCTTCCATATTATATTATGACCCTTTTATTGATCGTATGTATTAAGTTGTAGAACATAAAAGCCTCTTCAGGCAAGTTAACAAACCTTATATTATCCACAAACAGAAAACTCCAATAACCTTTTCAAAATTCCATTCTCATGTCTGTAAAATAATTTATCATGTGGTCAAATATCACTGGAACCATAAATATTGTGGAGCTACAAGACCAGTGACATTCCTTGCTGTGCCGGTGTTATCAGTTCCCTCTGCATTCCTAAGGGAGGTGATAAAGAGCCTGTGAAGAAGAGAAGACCAAATGCCACCTCTGCATTTTCTTCAGATACTGAAGCACACAACTCCATACTTGCATTTATCATTCAGGGTTATATACAAGCTGCATTTTTCATTTTACTGTGGAAGACATTTAATCAACCAGACATCCTAACTGGGAAATCCTTTCATGTGACAAATGGTATGGCTAACAGAGTCTGCCAAAATCACCAGATGTCTAAACAAGCAAATGAACACCAATCAGATTAGAGCTACAGTATGTGTCTGGTTTCTGATTAACCCCTGCGTGACCTATTGTGTGTTTACCATTATTCACACTGATAAAAACTCAGACTTTGTCTCAGTCAGTACCAGACCCTTGATTATACTGTTTAAAATAGGACTAATTCATTCACTCTTTGTCGATTAGTGGGTGTTGCAGACTGGTTATGTACGTCATGTGAAAAGCAGGCTGCTCTACACTAATGCAACACATATGGACAGCACAAGCATGACCAATGACTCCTGTTAAAGACCACAGAATTTCATTTGGATAATTTATGAGGTCACGGTTGAGTGAAATATGAGACTAGCGCGGAGCTGTCGGCGGTTACAAACCGGCAAATAGTTTTACACAATCTACAGGAAATTAGTGAGTTGTGTTTTACTGTTTTTTCAGAGGGGAAGATTATTTGTGTTGGTTACTATGAGCAAATTATGCTTGTGAGGCACTGTAACATATCCAAGTCACACCCGAAACCACAAGCGTGTTTAATAGTTTTCCCCGTTTAATTAGAAATGGATTATAATGTAATCCACATGAAGGATTTTACATGACTTGTTTTTGATTGTGGCGCAACAATCAAATGAGATAGGAATGCTTCATTGTCTCTGTAATGCTGCAGTGTTTACTGCCGGGAAATGATGATTAGTAATGTCTTAGTTGATGTGATGCAGTGCTATGTGATCTCATTGCCCGTGATTTTCAAAGGTTTTATTTCCTAAGTGTGTTGCTGTAAAGCTCATAATTAGTACCAATCAGAAGTGTGGACACACCTACTCATTCTTTATGATTACCATTTTCCATATTTTACAATAATAGTAATTAAGACTATGAAAAAACACTGATTGGAAGCATAGGGTTTATGTAACGAGCAAAATTGTTAAATCTTAAATTTTGCTTCTTCAAAGCAGCTACTCTTTACCTTGATAACAGCTTTTTAGAAACAGCATTCTCTCAGACAAATGAGGTAACCACTTGCTTTTCCAACAGTTTTAAGGCTGGTTCATGCAGAACATATTTTTGTGTTCCACTGCAGCTTTTTAACTGTATTTCTATGTAAACATATGGTAAACAGACACAAAGTGATTTTTAACTCTGTAAAGCCTGACATATTAATTTACACACAGAAACATTTTTACGTTTTTTTTTTATCATACCTTTACACAAAATCTAAAATAAGTGTTTGCATATGTTTTTGTTGAGTATCATATCTGATACATCAGGCTTTTATGGCTCACATAGTATGATATAGTGAGAATATGGAGCACACACTTGTGAAGGACAAAAATACCTTATTTATAATGAGGACCAAACTGAGCAAAAATATGGCATTCAGTGCAGTTGCTGATATTTATATGGCCAAAAAGTACAATGAAATTCTGACAGCTTGTAAATGAATGCGATCTTTATAACAGTATAGCAGACTTACATAAATGCAAATAAATATTATTTGACCCCATGTATCTCTCAATAATTTGCCTTAGCAAAATAATATTTACAGTAAATGCTACGTTTTATAACCGAACTCTTTAGTTGTATTGTGGGGGAAAATATATATAAAATGCAGTGCAATACAATGATGATTGAGAAGTACAAATAAACATCCCTCAAAAGCCTGACTTTAACATGATTTTTCTAGAAAACAAGTGTATGGATAATCAAGTAAATCTAAGTAAGTGAGGATTACACAGCCTATTGCTAGATTGTGTACAACAGGTTTTCAGCAGTTCTGATCATGTTGATAATTTAGAGGCCTTAGAAATTTGTGTATCAAATATGATACAGAGAGCTTTATAGGGTTAAAGTAGGCATAAAATGAAAATGAACTTTATGTTTTGTAAATGCATGTTACAGTATATCTCTAATTTTTCTGCATAATGTCACTCTTTTCCAGTGAGACTTTTTTGTGATTGGTTTATAAGATGTTAATTTGCTCTTCTAATTCTAATTTTAGAAAGTATACATTTCCAGTCCAGATGTTACTTTCAATTTATGTATGCCTACATTATACTTTTAATTACATTCTGACATACTGTTTGTAAAGACATTAGTAGCTGTGTCCTCTTGTGCAAGAATAATGATGGCAAAGAGTCAGGGGAACATTTTTATTGCAGAGGGCTGTTTCTGTCAGTATAATAACATTTTAATAAAGAAAGAATAATCCACACACTATCACACCCACACAAACAAAGACACACCCACATGAAATCCCTAAGCAAGGGCATGCAGGACTGGAGGCTGAAAAGCAGGAAACCAGCACCCTTGTATCGGTATCTCTGCACATCATCACTGTTACCTGAGTCCTATAGCAAAAGTGCACAAACTTGAGTTCTTCAAAACCAACCCACTCTCTAACAAATGCACTTTTTAGTCCAAAACAGCATGACTCCAAAATCTTCGAGTGGCTTGTGTTAGTGTGCATGTACAATGTGTGTTACACAATCTCACTTCTATAACTGGAACACTTCTTTCAGGTTTTTCTGATGTCTCTGTAATCTTTGCATAGTCTATAACATCACTCCCACCGCAACTCTAAACAACACCTTCACTCCATTGTCCGCATTATAAACGTGTATCTCTGCTCTGAAATTAAAGTATTCAACAATAAAAGACTGCTGGTTGCTTTAAGTGTCCATAACATCTTTTTATCAGAACAATCTTCTGAAGTCAACAGCCTGTCCCTGGCCTCTATCTCTATTCCTCAAACACGGCTGGTTCTGCCCTGCATACAGAGGTTTATGGTACTAAGATTGAGGGTAAAATACATTCACATGGGCAACTCACAGTTTGAGGTCAAAGCAGCGACCTTTGACCTCACCTGACCTTTGGCATCACTGCTTTGAGATTGATGATAAATCAGCAATTGTATTCATCAGTGTTTGTTTTTTTAACACTAATTGCACAATCACTGGTTGTACAGACATTCCTTCTGCCCTCTCAAAAAGGGAAAAGGCTGCATATGCAGGAGGTACAAAAGTTTTCCAAACATTTTGATAAATTTCCGATGATAAATGAAAAGCAGGGAAGGTACAGAGGCACAGAGAGGCTGAAAAATAGAACACAAAACCAGCAAAAATATGTAGAATGGGGAGTGTGTTGTCTATACAATGTGCTGTATAAGTACACGAGTCAAATGCTAAATAAATGCGTAGCGTTTAAATTCAAAACTTTATACAGTCCTTTGATTGACATGTTGCAGACTGAAATGAGATGGTCATAAAGAGATCAGTGATAAATAAAGAAACTGGAATGCATGAACATGGAATGAACATTGATCTCATCCCTCACTCACACTCGTTCTCTCCCAGCACACTGAACATGTTGAGAGTGAGGCCCTTCCTGTCAGCCTTCACGGTATCATCTTCATCATCTCCATCAGCATCCTCATCATCGTCGGCATTCCGATCGTTGTCCTCCTCCAGCTCGGAACTGGATTCGCCCTCGTCGTCTTCCCTGTCAACACACTCATCCTCTTCTTCCTTCCTTCCTTGTAGAGCAATGATCTCGGCCAGGTCTGGGTGTGATTCCCATTCATCTGAAGAAACAGTTATTGTATTTAAACATATTGCTATAGCTTCAAAGGTTATTACATGGCAGATACAGATGAAACATTCAACAATATAATAAAGAGTTATAAGTTTTTTTGGGGTCCATCTTACAAAACAAGTCTTTCCAAGTTTGCCCTATTAAAAATGACATTAAAAATTGGGCAAACCAAAATCATATGTTAGTGCTACAATATTCTGAGGACATAGAAATTACACATCAAATCTGGTCATGAAAGTGAAAAAGTGAAGTGACATGGCCAAGTATGGTGACCCATACTTGGAATTAGTGCTCTGCATTTAACCCATCCAAAGTGCACACACACAGCAGTGAACACACACACACCGTGAACACACACCCGGAGCAGTGGGCAGCCATTTTTGCTGCGGCGCCCGGGGAGCAGTTGGGGGTTCGGTGCCTTGCTCAAGGGCACCTAAGTCGTGGTATTGAAGGTGGAAGAGAGCGCTGTACATTCACTCCCCCCACCTACAATCCCTGCCGGTATGAGACTCGAACCCGCAACCTTTGGGTTACGAGTCCGACTCTCTAACCATTAGGCCACGACTTCCCCACGAGTGGCGGGTGACATGAACGATAGTGGTTTGACCTCTGACCTTTACTCTGAGCATATCCAGGTGGTCGCAGACATAGGCACAGCCGTCCGTCGATGGCCAAACGCAGGAGACCGTTGGCTGCTCGATAGACATCGTTACGGGCCGCCTTAGCAGTTTTATACCCTCTCCTCTCGGCCCAGGCTAAAAAAAAGAAAGAAAAACAGATGTGACTATTGATAAACCAATAAAAACAACTTTAGCTCTCCAATTTCTCCCTCCAGTTGAATATGTGTTAAATATGAATGTTAAATATGAAATGAATGACGCCATATGAAAACAGGACAGGCACCTTCACACACGTCCCATGCTGTCCAGTCCTGTGTTTTGGGGTCTTGTGGGGTTCCTGGGCTGTGGTCAGGATGTGTCAGCCTTAACACAGACAGGAAGTTGGTCCGTTCACACAAGTATCCTACTGAACTGTAAGGCTCCTGCAGCTGGGACACTGGATATATACCAGCCAGGATCTGTTTGAGAAGATAAATAACACACACACACACACACACACATAAACAAAACACAGACTGGATGACTTAACTTTCATAAATGATACAGAATCATGCTGGTTTTACCTGTAGCTGCTTGTCCACTTGGGAAGGGAAGACAAGCCCAGGACAATCACACAGTTTAACAGTGGGAGTGAGGTAGTATGTTTGGAAATATTTAGTGTGACCTGGGGTTCGAGATACGCTCACGACCTTCCTGCCGACCAGACTGTTTAGCACTGAAGATTTGCCTACATTAGGAAAACCTGGAGAAAGTGCCAAAAGACTCCATATGAATTTTAAACTAAATAATGAATTTAAATGTACACATCAAGGAGAAGATACTTCAAATAAGATATATGTAACTGATATTGATGTAGAACAACAATACTTGTTCAGTTTTAGCATGAACTGGGCATTATGTTTTGACATATATTCGAGTGAAATTGCTTCTTGAATGGGAAAAAAAACGTAGATCGTGACTTGATTTTGTTGATCGTTATTTGCTAAATTCTGCTTTTTCATGCGACTGACAGGTTGCTATGAGGCAACCTCGTGCCAATGCATGTCATGAGAAAATAGATGTTGTAGCG
>NW_015546094.1:268093-281552 GCF_001515605.1 Sinocyclocheilus anshuiensis | reverse complement strand
GGGGGGGGGGGGGGGGGGGGCATTAATGTTTTTGATTAAAGATTATGAAGGCACATTAGTTTTTTTTTAAATAATGATGTGCACAATTAAATCATTTATATAATAAACACTGCAATATGCCTTAAAAATAGTGTCAGTTTTGATTTCATAGTGACTTTAACCTCAGGCTTTTACCTATGCAGCCCAATGTTAGTACTCCATCTTTATAAAGTTCTTGCGTGGGGCTGTTCATTTCCATAGCAACGTCACTATGATGCTCCATCAACACAGATTCCGATCCATCATCAGCTTGATCCCCCTCTGTTCCCACAGCAACAGCATCCCTCTGGATCTTCTTCTCCCAGCTACTCAAATCCACTATAAACAACAACCATCATCATCATCATTTAATACTCCCGTTTTCCAGTGCTGATATTTTGTTGTCTAGGAGGAAGTTGTCTAACCTCTTCCTGCCGTGATCTCCTGACATGCCCTCATGATGTGAAAAGGTCCTCCAGCCTGATTCCATCCTGCTTTCTTCCTCATCCTCTTCTTCTGTAGAACTGCAGAGAGTACAGATGAAGGTGACACTTTTATTCTTGTCTATTTTGTTCAGTCATATTATAGATAAAACACTGATACTGGAAAGACTCTCTCACGCGTTCTGTAGGATTGTCCTGGGTGCGAGGTGAAGCAGACACAGTGCAGGTGTGGGAACTGTTTAGTCAGGTAGTGTTTCCATGCCAAAACCAGTGGGGCGGGACACAAGTCCACCTTATTGAGCACCAGGATGATGTACTTCTTTAACTCACCAGTGATGTAGTGATACAGAGCAGGAGGAAAGTGCAGCACCTGCAGACATAGTGATAATGTTTGCTTGTACTGAATGGCAAAGATGCTACACTGTGTCTTACACACCATCCTTCTTTTGCTCAAAATGTATAACGCGATACAAAAACTGCTGTTTTCTGAGATTAAATGTAATATAATCTCTGGCCCCACCTAGTGGAGATTTTATTACTTCAGTTTGCATAATTTGACACTCCCACATTTAGAGTAATGCCTATACAATTTTGATGATCTTTTGAAAACTGCTAAAAGTTTCAACAGGCATCACAGTCGCACACTCACTGTGTGTCTGATATCCACTATGAGGAGAATGACATCAGACATCTCCATTACTCTCCACAGCTGCCTCCATGTCTGAGAAAGAAAGAGTCAGTCGGTCAGTAGTAGAAAAGAAAAAAACAAAGTTAATTTTTATACATAGTTGTTATTCAGGCTGTCTGAATTTCAGTAATGAATCCTTAATCTGTTATTCACATTCTTTCGGATTAGCCAACTTGTTTGTAGTCCTTTGGCCCACTTTAGGTAAAATAAAATAATGACTTGAGAGGTTTTTGGCTCAGGCATTTTATGGTCTTCTTTGCTACATTAATCCAAAACTATCTGACAATTGGAGACTGTTAAAAACAATGAATTCACTGTGATCCAATGCTCTGCTCAGCTAAGTGGTTGAAACATTTAGATGCACATTTATGAGTTCTTAGAAACAAAGCTTGTTTGTCTTAAAATTATCTGCACAATATTGCTGTGTTTCTGTTGTCTGAAGGCTTTTAAAAACAAATAAGGAATCATAAAACCTCTTTTAATAAACCAAATATGCATACTAATTAGTGTTATACATTTTAGCTGTTGAAAAAGTGTTGCTCCTTTTGCACCAAGCAAACATAACAGTTTTATGTGTCACATAGCTTGAGAAAAGCAACGGCTCATAAACCAGTGAATTTGAACACTTAACAGTGTTTGCCTCCAGCACTGTCTGGCCAAACAGATGCTCAAGCGCAATAAAAAAAAAGCTATTTCATTACAGCTATTGACTCAGCAGCAATCAAATTCTGGTTGCTGATAAAAAAATTTTTTTAAAGTACTTCAGTTGTGTGATGTTTTCAAACAGAACATGCCTCACCTCGAGATTGTGCTCAAAGTGGCTGAGGGTACCGGGTGGGTTTTTGGAGTTAAGAGCCTCCAGATACTCCAGAAATGACTTCTCCTCTTTCCGCAGCAACTCCTCTCGCCGCATGTTGTAATGCCATGAGGGCCGGCGTGGGAAATCCAGGCCTGTTATTAGACAAAATGAAAATGAAGTAAGACATGGACCAAAACCATTATCACAGTAAAATTCAAAATATAGTTATTTTTGCTGGTAATTTGATGACAAAATGGGTAACAGGTTTGGGGTCAGTTTGATTATTATTATTATTAAATGAATACTTTTATCCAGCAAAGATGCATTAAATAGATGGGCAGCTGTGGCCTAATGGTTAGAGAGAGATGGCTGCCCACTGCTCCGGGTGTGTGTTCATGGTGTGTGTGTGTGTGTGTGCACTTGGATGGGTAAAATGCAGAGCACAAATTCCAAGTATGGGAATCATACTTGGTTACACATCACGTCACTATTTGTGCAAGTCTTTTTTTTTTTAATAGATCAAAATGATAATACAGACATTTACAAATAAATGCTGTTCTTTTGAATTCTTTTTACGTTTATATTTATACAAAATCCTGAAAAACATGATTTTTAGAAAAATATTAAGCAATATTAAAATGTTTTCAATGTTTTTATAAAAAGAAATTTCTTGAGCACCAAATCAGCATATTAGATTGGTTTATGAAGGATCATGTGACTCTGAAGTCTATAGTTATGGCTGCTGAAAATTCAGCTTTTGCCTTAACAGGAATATTACATTTTAAAAATATATTAAAGGGGTCATATGATGCGATTTCTATTTTTCCTTTTCTTTAGTGTGTTATGTAGCTATTTGTGCATGTATAAGATCTGCAGAGTTACAAAGCTCAAAGTCTCCCACAAAAGGATTTATTCTATCTAAAAGAGAAGGCTGATCCAGACCGGGCTAAAACGCCTCGTTCAAACACGCCCCCACATCTCTACGTCACTATGTGGAAATATTTGCGTAATACCGCCCAAATGTTCATGCAAAGAAAGAAGGCGTGGTTTCAGGAACCACAGTAGTGTTGATGCAGTCATGTCAGGGAGACGCTGTGTGTTTCTTTGAGAAAGCAAAAGCACTTTATTTGGCCTTCCGGAAGTAGATGCAATTAGGAATCATTGGTTAAGATTTATTTACAACAGAACAGCACAACCCAGATGTTCGAATTTGTGCAACGCATTTTATGGACGACAGTTTTGTGAACCTGAGTAGCCTACACGGATGGCTGTGCAAAGGCTATTTCTAAATAAAATGGGTCAGTTCCGACTTTGCTATGACAATCTGGCGCTTATTCTGAATCAGCTACTGTAAGTATGTTTTCTTAATAGTTTAAGTATTTGCTACTGACTGTTCAAATACGGAGTTTTGCCCCGTGTAGAGTATCACGTTGTGTGTGTGTGTGTGCGTGAGAGACACAGAGAGAGGTCACATCACAGTGGAGTCAGCTTTCTTAATCGCGGCTTGTGTACTGCAAATACATACGAGCATCATCACTGTGTCTGTCACACGACTCTGTTCCCCTTTTAGGCTTGAACTGATGGTAAAACTAATTGACATTATTTACTGTCTTTACATTTATGTTGAGAGCTGAAGCTCGCATTATGGTAAGGGGCGTTACATTTCCGACGCATGTTTGTGGTGTTCGGCCAATCACAATGCACTGGGTCAGCTGGCCAATCAGAGCAGACTGTGCTTGTCAAAGGAGGGGGTCTTGTTGAAAACCACGTGTTTGAGAGAGGCGGGGCATAGAGAAACTACAATAATGTACAGTATTTGAAAAATAATGTGTTTTTTGAACATTAAAGCATGTCAACATATTCTGTTACACCAAATACACAAAATAATGATCTTTAAAATAGAAAATTATAAATTTCTCTGTATTTTTAATCAAATGCAACCTTGGTGAGCATATAAGACTTATTTAAGAAACATTAAAAAAAATTTTAACAGTAGTCTGTGTGTATTTAGTGTTTGATTTTTCAATTGTTTAGGCAAAAGTGCACAGAATTTTAATATCGCAAACATCTCTCTTTCTCATTTACAGCAAATGGATGTAAACAGATGCAGCATTTTTGACAAGTCATTGACTCATCTATTTGACAGAAAAGTCACACTATGCACTCCTTTTTTTTTTTGTCACAGATGCTGCAGCATCTGATGGTGTAATTGTGAAGGTGACATTTCGGCTAGTTTTGTGAAAACAATTCCCTCAAATGCAAAGTTTATTATCATAACACTCCGTCACCACTTTAAGTTACACAGTAGCATAAATACCTTTCTCTTCTGGGTAGATCTGGGTCATATCAATCTCTAGTTGCTTTTCTGCCACCGGCTTCAGGATTTTCTCCATCGCTATTTTCTTCCTCTTCTCCACTTCCTCCTTGCTCTCCTTCTCATAGTGCAGACGGAATCTGCAAAACAAGCCATTATAAGATTAACAAACAGGACGATACATGTCCCTGCCAAAATATCTCATGTTGAATTAATTAAACAAGCCTGGACTGACCGTTTCACCTGTCCTGACTCACCTGTTGGGGTCATATCTGCCATCTCTGGTGCCAGGCTGATGATTGATCCTCCTGATGTCTGTCGTCTCGCTGTCTGATGTATCCGACTGTCTGTCTCTGCCAGGTCCTCTCTCCACACTGGCATTTCGGCTACTGTGACTCGAACCGGTTTCTCCTGCACACACACACATTCAGAAACTTTAAAGAGTGGTTTCTGTCTTAAACATGACTCAGCAAAGTAATGATTCCTGAATTTTTTTTTTCTGTTTGTTTATTTTTTAATTATACACTATTTACTGTGAAAAACATCCTGTACTTCCAATCCAGAGTTTCTGCAGGTTTTATGAAGTTAAATTTAAGACCATGTAAAGAAAATGTAAAGAATAAATCAAAATGTAAATGAAAACGTCTTAGCAATGCTTCAAAGTTTGAAAATATAACTTCCAATAGATCTCCATTACTTATTAATTAATTTGACAAATAAAAATAGCTACAACCACTTCTGTACCTTCTGATCACATTGCAATAAATTTATGTCCTTCCTTTGTATTTTTGTCTTGTTTTCCAGTGCAAATCTAATCTAAGAATCTAAAGATTCTTAAATGAAGATACAATAGGTATGAAAAAAAAAATTCATACTCCACTAAAAGATGTTTGTTCTTGTTTTAAGCATAAACGCAATCAATTTTGTTCACTTTTTCAAAAAGCAAGACTTCACGTTAAATTTGCAACTCAAGTAAATATATCTTAAAAAATTTTAAGTAAACTTTAGAACTTTTAAGTACATGTATGTATATATATATATATATATATATAGAGCAGAGTATGCAATATTTAATGCCATGACTTGATGAAATGAAGACTTCTGCTCTGATTTAAGATCTTTTAAGGCTTTAATTTGTGAAAGCACCTTCAGAATCCAGTCATTATCCCTCCATAATTAACACTTTGTTGCCATTAGTAGTTCTTATGAGAATAGTGCAGTGTGCTTTACACTGATGACATGATTATGAAATTATGAACTAGTTCATCTGCACCTGTTTGAATTGACCAGAACACTTACAGAACTGCAGGCGAAAAGCAGTGTGTATTGATCGCTTGGTTTTTGTGTTACGTAACTTCACGCTGAGTCTGCGCACTTATATACCGCATAACACAAACGCCGACTACAGCAAAACATTTGTTGCTCTAAATGCGTATCATAATCACCTCCTTTCACAGTTGACAAATCACAATCGAAATTTAGTCTATATAGAAACATACCTGCTCGGGTGTGTGACGTTCGAACTGTCAGGAGCAGAGTTGTTTACTGCACACAACCACCATATCAAGCTCACTTATGATGCATGTATACTGTTGCTTGGCGTGAAATTCGGCGTTACTTCTTGTTTGCAACCCACAAATAAAAACGACAGCAACGCGCTGCTTTGAGCCTGTCAAGTTTGGTTACAACTTAGCACAAAAAACTTAGCAAACAAAGTAGTTGCAGAAGTGTAGTAGCTCAATGAATGCTCTAATATGGGGGAACCTGTTTACATTACTACACACTAAAATATAAATCATAAAACAATGCGTCACGTGGCTAATGTGCGAGCGCGTTCAGCTCGCGGCGCGCTAACTCAGCTAAGCTAGTTAAGTTACCCACCTCTCTTTTTCTCGCGTTTCACCTGGAGCTGCTTCTTTTTCTGTTTGTTACTAAAAGGCTTTTTGCGTGGCATGTTCGCCTTAGTCAAAAGAAGAAAATAGAGAGAATGCGCGAGGACGTATCCTCCTTGTACGCTTACTATTTACATTCGTGAAGTTTCTCCGTTACTCGCGTGGACTTTTCTGTGACGCCGCCCACTGACGGGGTGGACGCTACCATTATAGTCTTCAAGGATTCAACACTAGGAGTCAGAAATACATTTGATCGACAATGTTCAATTGCTCTCTGTTCTTTTACTACCTCTGTTCACTTCATGCGACTACTGTTTACTAAAGTCAAACGATAAAGCAGTAAGTAATTTTGACCCCCATATTTTTGACTAGTGGTGCAGTCTGTCACAGAAATGAAACTATTATACAATGGAATGTTAGAAACACCATTATTTGTCTTAAATTTAAGAATAATTAACTACAAATAAATCTGAAAAAGTATATACAAACTTAAGCACAAATAATTCATTCCATTGTTTCTTTGACGTCTGACAAACAACTGTTATACATTAAATCATGAGGAAATTTACAAATCTTATTTAGAAAAGTTCAAAATCTACAAACCACAAAGAAAGTAACTCTATTCTCTAAACCGACGAGGGTCCTTGTTGGTTATGGAGGAATAATAATAAAAAAAAAAAAAAACATTAATAATAATATTCTATATTCTTACTTAAAGGGGTCATATGATGCGATTTCAAGTTTTCCTTTCTCTTTGGAGTGTTACAAGCTGTTCGTGAATAGATAAGATCCCTAAAGTTGCAAAGACTAAAAAGTCTCAAAACCAAAGAGATATTCTTTATCAAAGTTAAGACTCTGCTACACCCCCCTAAAACAGTATTTGAAAAATAATGTGTTTTTTGAACATTAAAGCATGTCAACATGTTCTGTTACACCAAATACTCAAAATAATGATATTTAAAAAAGCATCATATGACCCCTTTAATGATTTAGTTATTGTAAACTGCAATACTACCCGTTAATGCCATAAATAAAAAAATGTTATTGAAAAACCCAGGTTGACAGAGTTAACAGACAGATTATAAAACAGATTATCACAAGGAGGCACATTAGAAGCAATCATTTCTGGTTTTAAATCTTGGTTTAAAGGGTTAATGCACACTAATCTGATTTTATTAATGCCTAGAGGTTGTTGCATGTTTACAGTTATTTTGATAACAGTAGTTACAATAGAATATTATATATTCTATTAATGTAATAATGTAATATTACGTCATCTGCAAATGGAAATACTAAACAGGATAATTTTTCAAGAAAAACACCATCTCATTAGATATTTGCCATCGACATTAGTTGACACACACATCTTTTACTGTTGTCCTTTTTTCATTCACACACAATACATCTTTTAACTATATATATGTGCTTTTTAACGTATGTGACTGCAAACAAATTTCCCTTTTTAAAAGCAAAAACAGACCAACAATTCCCATACATACTGTGCAAGACACAATATTTCCATTTTCATTGACAGTAACAATATTGATGTTGACAGTGCAGTGATCGTACCAAAAACTACAGACGCAGACAATCATACAAACAAGATAAACCAGAAATTTCAGCAACAGACTTGAGATATGAGCTGGGTACCCACTGAAACAGCAACAGTCTTCAAGGAAGCTTTTGGGGAGGAAGATCAGGATTATAAAAAAATACAAAAGTCTGTTTTCTTCGATTTTGTCCAATTAAATCCACTTGCTCCTTTATACAAATAAAAAGGTATCGAGTAAGAAAAGTCATTCTATATCCACAGCTCTGTGTGGATCTCATCGATTGCAAAAGTTTTTTCCTAACCTCCAAAGTTTCATGGGATTCCTCATGAGTTTAGGTGTCCCACCTGTATGGCAGAAGCCTCCACAGTGATGCAGAGGTCTTTGTGAGGGGAAATGTCAGATATACTGACAGTTTTATACTGCACATCTGCAGAAGGTACTGACTTGTATTGGTTCAAGTCGAATATGAACGGCTGGACGAAGGCATTGTTCCTCTCGGCTTGGCTTTGCCCGTCTCCATCCGAGCTACTTCCTCCTGCGTGACCGGGGCTGTGATTCTGTTGGTTTGATCCGGGTGGAGACGGAAGCATATCTGGGGCATGTTTTCGCATGTGCTTCATCAGATATGTTTCCTACAGACAGAGAAAGATACATATTAGGATCATTATAAAAAAGAATTGGAAATGCTGCTCATTTATGGTGAGAGATTGGGCGCTGATGTTTGTACCGAGGTATATGTGTGGTTGCATAAACCACAGGAGTAGAGTTTGTCGTGCTTGACTGTGTGAGTGGACAGATGAACCTCCAGGCTGCCTGCGTCTACATAACCACAGTTACAGTGGTGACACTTATACGGTTTGTCCTTGTTGTGCTGACGCCGATGAGACTGTAAAAGATTGAGAGAAATATTAAAGTGACAGTTTACCCCCCAAAAAATCATAATTTACTCACACCATGTTGCTCCAAACTTGTCAAAATCAGAGCTGCTCGTTTGCAAACGATGAAAGTGGACGGGAAGCAAGGGTTGTCAAGCTCCAAACAGCATCATAAAACCATCATAAAACAACCCATAAGACTTGGGTGCTTGTTTTAAGTGTTTTGAAGGTGAACAATAGTTTAGTGTAAGGAACAGGCAAAAATGTATGTCACTATTGACTGAAAATGTTGCTTGACTGCTGGAGGAGGGTTCTGCCAAATTCAAGAATTGAAAAAGAAGAACTGAAGAAGAATCGAAGAATTGGCTCCCTTTCAATTCATGAATGTGAATATAAATTGAATTGGCCACATCCCGCAGGAAGTAATACTGGAATCTGAAAATGAATGACAGAAAGATCTATCTATTCATCTATATATACTACTGTTTAAAAGTTTGGGGTCAGCTTTGTCAAACCAACATTCAAAGTTTGAAAAACGGTCTAAAGAACTTGGCTTTTCTAGGTGAAAAATCAATTTCTTTGAATTTCAATTAATTCATTTGAATTTTACCTTCTTGTATAGAAACTAAAATTGCAATTCTGCACCCTAAAGATAAAATTGAATTCTACTTCAAGAACTGAATTGCACATCCTTTACTCAGTCACCCTTTACCTTCAATTCATGGAAAAAACATACCGTTTTTGAAAGACATTATTCCTTAAAGCAAAACTTAGGAAATTAATATTCTAAATAAAACTAACACTTAAAAAAATTGCCTTTATATATTTAAATACAGAAACAGAGTATGTCACCTGTAGGTTAGCAAGCTGAGTGAAAGACTTCTCACAACCAGGATGTGAACACTTGTACGGCCTATCTCCTGTGTGGATCCTGAACAGGCACAAAATGTCAAAAGATAAGAAATTAATGGAAAACTCAACTGAATAATAAAGTGCAAACACAAATAAAAAAGAAAACATGAATGAAAAAGCACAACTGAAAAGAAAACACATCCTGTGTGGTACCTGTGGTGTTGCTGCAAGTGACTGAGCTGTCTGAAGGTTTTCTGGCAGTAGTTACAGGTGTAAGGTTTGACTCCTGTGTGTATTCGTACATGCTGAGCAAGGTAGCTTGTGTTGGCAAATGATTTCGTGCAGTGAGGACACTTGTGAGGTTTGGATTCTGTGTGGTTTCTGCAAAGAAGGAAAGACCAACATGCTTATCCAGGGGCTCATTCAATAATTTACACACACTACACAAATATTTGACATGACAATATTCTTCATTTCTACACTCACTCTGCTGACCTTTCTTAGGTGGTCCCTATCAGTACCGCCAACAATTGTCAAAAGTGTGCAGTGTATTTCAAATACATTTGGAAGTGGTGTGGAAGGTGCTTGAATGAGGTCAGAGAAAGGGCAGATCCATTTCTCAAAAAAACATTTGCACTAAATCCTCACAGGAACTCTGTGAGCAGCAGAGCCCAATCCCATGTCCAAGTGTGATCAGGAGTGGACGAAACCTTTATGTGACCTCTATTTCAGAGCGAAGCAGAACCTCATAAAACTTCTAGTTATGGGATGATAATGTAGAGTCAAAGAAAACTGGGCTTTCACTGACAGCTGCAATTTCAGTTCAATCCTTCAGTCGGTGTGTGTGTGTGTGTGTGTGTGTGTGAAGCTCCACAGTGCGGTGTAAAAGTTTAAGTAGTCTGCAGTAATAAAAAGTGTGCCAGAGGAGAAATAAATTAAACAAATAGAGAAAGAAATGAAAGGGAAATATAGAAAAAAAAACATAAAATGTTATTTCTTTCATTCTTTGAAATCTGAGAAGTTTTAGTTTCTTCTAACAATTTTTTCTCCAGTACATCAGCGAGACATTTAATGTGCAATCTGCCCACTACACATTGTGACATCAGCTGCGCCATTATAAAGACTGTGGTATATAATTACACAGTCCATTACACATAAACTTACATATAAGCACACTATCATCAGAGTATGTTGCTATAGCAACAAGCAAGAGAGGATTAGGCCCTGATGTCAACCTTTCCAATGTGACCGCAGAATGTCTCAGAGGGCGGACACCCAGAACACGTGTTTGCATTCAAAAACTGCTAGATGGAGCACAACTGAAAGCAAAATGCGGAGGTCACAAGAAGCACTTTAACCACGCAGGCTTTTTGTCAGTTATTCATAAAGTGGGCTGAAGACACTGTCAGCTACCGCTTTGGAAATTGGGGAAAAAAATGTGAATAATCTCTCTGACACTGGCATTAGGCCTTTAAGAAAATAATGCTGCAGAAAAACATTTCCAAGTTCCAAGATTTGTCAAGCACTTTTTACATTACATATTCTAAATCAACGTGTTAAATTATTATCATTATTAATGTGTTAAACACATACGTAGTAAATATTTTAAGTCAACATGTTAACTTTGACAGCCCTAAAAATACATTATGTGAAATATTTGTCTTTTCTCTCCAATTTTTCTGCACACTCACTTGGGGCCCACAATACTGCAATACTGGTCCTAGTACCAATAATTGTAATGTTTATTCATATAATGTTCTAAAGACCAGGATCCAATAACCTCCAGGTGGCTGCAAATAGGTGTGTGAAAAATAATTTTGCGCAATAATTAATGTAATAGTGTAACATATTGCTTTGTAATGATATGTATTGTAAAAAATACATCTAAATTTATCTAAAATGGTTTCTCTCGTCGGTCCCGATAGCCTTGTAAGCAGCGCACCGACATACAGCGTCGTTGCGCTACGGGCGTCCCGAGTTCAAATCAGAGGTCTGCATTCCCGCGGCTCTCCTGCAGGACCCAACCAGACTTTTTTGCGCCGCGGGATTAAATTCCCCAATAAAACGCGGTAGCGGTCAGTTACTCTGGTGTAATTTGAACGGAAGTGGGCGGTCTAACAATGGACCCTTTTCAAAAGACTGTGATGATGCGTTTAACGATCATCAGCATCGTAAATCCTCGAAAGTTGTTCATATTTGTATTTGTTAAAAAATGTATGTACATTTATAACACTATTCTTTGTATTATATCACCTTTGCATCAAATTACAAAAAAACAGTTAACGCTAATGCGAGGGTGTTTCTAATGCAGCGTCTATGGGAGGGACGGTAAATTTGACATCGTTCCCTCTTCTTACTGCCGTTATCAGTCTCTCTCAATTTTTTTCCTTTTATTAAAAGTCACGAAAACACTATCGTGGAGTTTTTATTTTGCTATTTGAGCAAATGGGAATGCAAAAAATATATTTGTGGTATTCTCCCATCCACTGCTCTTCAAGTTAACCCAACTATGACAACTTCCGCTGCTGCAAAACCCGGAAATGTGAAAAGGGTCCATATCCCGTTCCCGACGTCCATTCAGAACAGCATATCTACGCTTTATTCTTATTGACCACCGGCTGTACCGGTGGTAAATATACGGCCCTCAGACAGAACAGGCAGAGTGTCGATGAGTGACAGAGCAGAATAAAAATGGAGCAAATTATGGATGCGCTGTCCTTGAAGGACGTTCAACTTTTGTTTATATTTTGCTTAGCCTATAATTTTAAATGAAAGATGTCATATTTATTTTTCTCTGCGACACTTTTCCTACTGTGTTAACAGAAAAATGTCAAACTAATTTAATATTTTGACAAGACGAATAAAAATAGCGAATAAGCTATTTTTGTACAACCTACATTTTTATTTTTTTCTCTCTGCAACACTTTTTAATATTGTGTTGTAAATGTTAAACAAATTGTATCCTGACAAGAAGAATAAAAATAAGATATACAATTTTAGTACAACATTTTTATTTTCTCTGACACTTTTTTTCCTACTGTGTTCATTACCGCGGGAAGTAGGGGTGCTGCAGCACCCCCTGGAGTGTAGCACACGAAAAAATGGGGGTGCTGGGGGTGCGGTGTTAAAAATAAATGAATGAACAAGATGTAATACAAAATAAAATATAAATTTTATTAATTAGTACATTAATTAAAATTCATTGAAAAAGTAGCCTAAGCCTACAATGACAAGAAGCAACGGTTAAATATGAGTTAAGTTGAATCAAATTGACTGTGAAAGTCGTTTCAACTGATTAAACGTATTAAACTGACTTAAAAAATCATTTGTTGACATGATTTTTGGATTATATTATAACCTGTAACATGTCCCTGCCGTTCTCAAATTAAGAATTAACAACAATTTCTACAGACAGCAGAGAAAGAGCGAGAGCGTCTAGCAGCAACTAATCTCGCATTCTCACATGTAGCGCTTATTTTGATCTTTAACGTTAGGTCTTTCCTATTCTTGAAACAAAATGAATTCTTAAGGTTGATTCAATATTACTCTTAATGAAAGACACACACAACATCAACAATCCTACAATGACAAAGTCGCTTATATTAAACATAAAACTTTTATGAACAGATAAGAACAAATAAGATCAGTGGCGTAGCGTATGGTTATGCAGGGTATGCAGGTGCATATGGGCCAAATGGGCAGTTTGGGGGCAACGAGGGAACGAATAGAGCCCTGCATGGGCCCGGCCCTTGTCCAGCAGCTTTATGAGAATTCTCAGCCCATTAGAAATGTGTTTGGAACATTTTATGTTTGTTAAATTCAAGTTTTTGTTTTTTAAAGGAACGACCAAGCGACAGCAGCAGACAGCGGTGAGTTGAGCATTATGTTTGAGCAATTTAGCCTTCTCAAACCAACACGACTTGCCTAAAATAAACAGGCATAAAACACCATGCATTTCTCACATTAATTTAAACATTTAACCTAGATAAATGAGCGCTGTTAGGCGCAAATGCAATAGTTTATGC
>NW_015546094.1:251623-267734 GCF_001515605.1 Sinocyclocheilus anshuiensis | reverse complement strand
AAGACGAATAAAAATAAGAAATACAATTTTTGTACAACATTTTTATTTTCTCTGACACTTTTTTTTCCTACTGTGTTGCATAAAATATTAAACGAATTTTGTGTCTTAAGATAATTCATATAAATTCAAGTCAAAGTCAATCAATTCAAGACTCTTGACAAGACGAATAAAATAACATACAATTTTGTGCAGACTACACTTCTATTTGTCAGCCTCTCTCTTTCTTTCAGTAGTGGAAATTTAAATGTGAGATTCTGGAAACGAAATCTAAATTTAGCGGGAACTGTCGGGTCGGGAAGACAATTATTCTAAGCGGATAGCGGGAGCGGGTGGGTGCGGAATAGAACCTAGCGGGAGCGGGACTAAAAAAATTGTCCTGCGCACTGCGCACAGACCTCTAGTTCGAATCCCGACTCGAGGACCTTTCCTGATCCCAGCCTCCTTTTCTCTCTCCCACTTTGTTTTCTGTCAGTTCTGATCTGTCCTATCATAATAAAGGCAAAAATGCCAAAAATAAATCTTTAAAATTGTTTCTCTTTATGCTAAGTTCACAGCCACCCCACTCACAACTGCTGCTTCCATCTATTTTTTTTCTCTGGAAAGAACTGCATTTATTTAGCCGCAGAATGTCTTTACAAGCACATCAAACTGGCGACTTTTCAGATGCACACTCCAACTTCGCCTCAGCGCTAGGCGCGAGTCAAACGAGCGCGGAAAAGGTACAGGTGATGAGGAGCTTCAGTAAAACAACAGTGAACTACGGTCAGATGAGATGTTGTCAGGCCATATGTCAGTAAAAAGGAATTTTCCTGTCCTGTCAGCCATTATACTTTGCTGGTAGCCTGTATGATTTTATATTAAAGTGTGAATGAAACTACAAGCATGCATGTCAGATTCGCGTCACTTCAGCAGCGGCAGCTCTTAAAGTAATAGCATCCAAATTACCTAATAACCCAGCTGCTGTGGTGTCTGTTAATCAAAGAACAAAAAAACGAGGAAATAAATAACTTTTGTAGCTTTAAGGATTCATCTATATTTAGAATTCAGTTTTTAATAATTATTCAATTTCTGTATATTTCCTACTTGCTGAAGGGCACAGGTAAATATGACATTTATTATATTGGGTTTATGTGAAGATTGTTTTAAGTTAACTTAAATTAGAAGTTTTTTTTAAGTATAATAAATGTTAAAATTGATAGCGCTCAATTAGTGCTCTGGTGGCAGTGTTTTAACTTTTAAAACATTTTCATTTTTTAAAACATTAAAAACATCTGAAACATTTATCTTTCCTTCTGATTGTCATCAAACCCTAACAAAGTAACTCAATTAACCTAACAAAAGAGTGCTCAGTTTCCTCTTACAGTACAGTACAGTACAGTACAGTACAGTACAGAGGCTTCACCTGACAATTTATTATAATGGGTTTATGTGAAGATTGTTTTAAGTTCACTTAAATTAGAAGTTGTTGTTTTTTAAAGTCTAATAAATGTTAAGATTGATAGCTCTCAATTAAACTGTAATGTTGAATGGCTATAGTCAGTCACTGGTTAAATATTAGGAAAAAAAATTAAAATTTAATAGAGACATCACTAGTATTGGTATCAGTGATACTCACCTGGATTCCAGATTCAATTAAACAAATATTAAAAATATACTGTATTTATGTTGTTTCTAGATTAATTTGACAATTGAATGTGAAATTATTGGAATATAAAAGTATATTTAAAACTTTATTGTTAGGTGGGATTAATCACGATTAATTTCAGAAAAAAATGTGCGATTTATTAGTTAATTTTTTTAATCGATTGACAGCACTAATTTATAATTATTGATTTAAATTTGTTTGTCTGTCTTATGGTATTGAACTCTAATATTAGCTATTTATTAGCTTTGTCATATTTGAAAATAAATATCATCCTGTCAAGATCGGCCAGAATTTTAATACTGCTGCATCCATACACTGCACTGGACAAAAGTTTAGCAAATCTCAAAATAAATATCCATTATTTATATTATACATTATATTGTTGTGATGCTGCGTAAGTATGTGACGCATTTATAACTACTGATTTGAGTGTTGTATTTTTTTTTTAAGTATAGAGCTGTAATATCAGCCATTTATTGGTTATATATGAAAATAAATATCTTCTTATCAGGATCGGACAGAATTGCAATATTGCTGCATCAATATGCTACACAATACTGGACAAAAGTGAAGTGAAGCACCTGAATCTCTTTTTAACATGTTTGATGCAGTATGATATCAATGTGTATCATGTCACGAGGAAGGTCCACCACACACACTCTCCATCACCCGCCTGCTTTGCCACAGACACCCACACACAAACACACACACTCTTAAGGTGCGGTGCTGAATACCGTGTGTGCTGCTGTAAGTGACTGAGCTGTCTGAAAGCCTTCTGGCAGTAAGAGCAGGTGTAGGGCTTGGCACCACTGTGGATGCGGATGTGCTGGGCCAGGTAGCTAGTGTTAGTGAAGGATTTGGAGCAGTGCGGACACTGGTGAGCTTTCACCTCCGTGTGCGACTTGGAGTGCAGCTGCATGTCTGATTTATTGCAGAACGTCAAACCACACATCCTGCATCTACAGAAAGAAAAACACACACACACACACACACACACCAAGAGGACAGAGGGATGAGAGAAAAGGAAAATATGGGAGAAAACAAAGTACAAATGGAAACTGGACAAAGAGAAAAGGAAAGTTACAAGCCTGGTCCATCAATAGTGAAAGGAGAAACATGAGACACGACAAACAGGCGAGAAAGAGACAACACAGGCAGGAGGGTGAGAGACGAAGAGGTCAACAGAGAATGATCCAGAAGGAAATTGTAGACTCTAGGCTCCAGAAAAGAAAAACGAGAGAGAGAAGCCAGAAACGCCAGTGCAGATGGGCAATGAATGAGCGACAAAGAGGATGACAGGAGTGTGTGTGTGTGTGTGTGTAGTTGTGTGTAGCTGAGGCTGCACATGCTGTTGAAAAAGATAACACACTTTCTACTGAAGCACAGCAGACAAACACGCAGATATGCACATTGTGAAGCCTTGAAGCCAGGAGTGTGTGCGTGTGTGTGTGTGTCACCCGGGAGGGCAATGCATTGCTGCAGTATGAAAATGAAGTGGCTTAGGAATCCCTGCCTCTGTCTTTGCCTCTTCTAATAGATCGTAAGAAACACACACTGAGTGCATGCTGAGCCAATGTCCTTATGGAAAGCCCTACCTGTATGTTTTTCTACCCTCTTTCCCAGCATGCCCTTCTTCTGGAGACAGACTGTAAGGGTTGGCAGAATGATGCTGCAGAGAAAAGGAAAATCAGTCAAACAATTGTTACTTATATCTTAAAGGGATCATATGATGCGATTTCAATTTTTCCTTTCTCTTTGGAGTGTTACAAGCTCTTGGTGCATAAAGAAGAACTGTAAAGTTGCAAAGACTAAAGTCTCAAATCCAAAGAGATATTCTTTATAAAAGTTAAGAGTCAACCACGCCTACCTAAAATGGCTCGTTCTAACACGCCCCCACGTCTACGTCACGATGTGGGAAGATTTGCATAACGCCGCCCAAATGTTCACACAAAGAAAGAAGGCGTAACTTTTATTCTCGCTGTAGTATTGTTGTTGCGGCCGCCATGTTGTGATGGCGCTGTGTGTTTCGTTGTGAAAGCGAAACTACTTTGTTTGGTCTTCCAAAAGAGGACACGATCACAAATGCAGACATGGTTTTATGTTTACGCGGCGCGATGCAACGCAACGCGTAAAAAGACAGTATAAGTCATTATAATCCATAATCATGTCCCCACTGGATGCAACAAATGCCTCGTTTATAATGGGTTTTCATGTTTTTGTCTCGTCGCTCCAGCCGGGACACGGCATCACAGTATGGTAAGGGGCGTAACATTTCCGTCACACGCTTGAGGTATTCGGCCAATCACAACGCACTGGATAGCTGGCCAATCAGAGCACACCTCACTTTTCAGACCGATGAGCTTTGTAAGAATCGACACATTTCAGAAAGGTGGGGCATAGAGGAGAAACAATAATGTACAGTATGTGGAAAATAATGTGTTTTTTGAACCTTAAACCACATAAACACATTTCATTACACCAAATACACAAAATAATGTTCTTTTTAGCAGCATCATATGACCCCTTTAAGATTACTTTGCATATACATTACCATTCAAAAGTTTGTTAATCATCAAACGTGACAGAAAGACACGTATAATGATACACAATATTTATATTTCAAATAAATGCTTTTATCCAAAGCGACTAACAAATGAGGACAAAAGAAGCAATCAAAACCAACAAAACAGCAATAATATGTAAGTGCTATGACAAGTCTCAGTTATTCTAACGCAGTACACATAGCAAGGTTTTTTTATAATAAATAAAAAGAAACCAAGTAGATAGAATAGAAAAAGAATAGAGAATGCTAGTGTTAGAGGGTAAATTTTTGTTTTTAAATAAGTAAAAAGAAAACAAGTCGAAATAATTGAAAAAGGTTAGAGAACGCTAGTGTTAGAGGGTCATTATTTATAATAAATAAAAATAAAACAAGTAGTTCGAATAAAAATAGAATTGAGAGTGCAAGTGTTAGAGGGTCAAGCTTTTTTTATATAAATAAAAAGAAAACAAGTTGATAAAATAGAAATAGAATCGAGTGCTTGTGTTAGTGAGACAAGTGCAGAAAATTTCTATTCATTAAAGAAATGTATCAGCTTCCACAAAAACTGTTTTCAACACTGATAATAATGAGAAATGTTTCTTGAGCCCCAAATCCGCATATTAAAATGATTTCTGAAGAATCATGTGACACTGAAGATAGAAAATTCAGCTTTGCTGATTTATTCACGGGGTAAAAGTTGATTAATTCACTGGAATAAATTACATTTTAAAGTATATTAAAATGTATACATTTTAAATTGTAATAGTATTTCACAATTTTACTATTTCTACTGTTTTTGATCAACTAAATGCAGCCATAGTAAAAATAAAAACTTACAATAAAAAAAATAATCTTATCTGGGCTAATCACTAATACAGACTATGTCAATAAGGATTCCTCTATATGCATAGTTGTCATACCTGTCCTGAAAGACCCAAAATCAAGGGATCTGTCCCAGTAGGTGAGTCAACCAATGGGAGTGATTCTTTCTTCTTTCTGCCTCGTTTCGACGGTAACGGGATGATAACCGGTGAGCAGGGCACGGAGTAATTTTTCTTGTCTGGTGGAGTCATGCAAGAGTAAAATGCTTTAATTATGTGAGCCAAGACTGATGAGACAATAAGTGTACCTGTTCCTGTCTCAGGCATATTGCACACACAAAATTAGAGTGCAATAATGCCAAGCAACGCAGACAGAGATGTTTGTGAGCTCAGTTTGAACGGGGACCCATGAAGGTCGCTTGAAAAGCCGGGTACAAGTTTTACTTGTACAATATAATAATGATGATGATAATAAACATATCAAGCACCTTTCCTACAGATCAAGGCCACTTCACAAGAAAGAAAAAAACTGACAGAAATGGACAAGCGAAAATATAAAACATAAATACTGTAAATATCAGGACACAATACTGCGAAGAAAAAAAAAAAGATGTCAGAGCGGGTTGTGCCTGGGCAAATGATGAAAGTCATGGCTGCTGCTTCTTGTGAACACATTTGGCATAATTTTGATTGTACAATCAAAATGAAAAGAAGGAAATGCTAAAAAGCATTTAAATAGCAATATTGTGGCAAAAATCATACAGTGTGCATGTTAATGTTTATGTGAAATAAGGTGCATTACCAGTCTGGACTGTTATCATGGTGGTGGATGGATGTCCAGGAATAAGGGACGGAGCAGATGACACTGGAGACACCAGAGTGACCAAACCCGCTAGAAAGGGTGAGGCAGTGATGGAAGATTTATGAAAGTGAAAGAAAGTGCAAATAAACTAACCAGAGAAACCCCTGTAATCATTAGTGATTAATAATAAACACACGTATGGTACCTGCCGTCATGATGCCGGTAGGCGGTCCCGGCAACACTGTGATACTGTGTGAGGACTGAGACGGTTGTGCATGCTGCTGTTTTAGTGTCCTTGTCATTGTATCCATGGCACCCCCAGCAACCGCCACCACTGCTGTGGTGGGATAGTGGGCGGGGCCATGCGAGTAGGTGGGGCCTTTGTCCTGACCAAGCTGCTCTTTTACCTTATTGAGAAATACAACATTCTCAATCTAAAAGACAAAAACATTTGGCTTTTGGTTAATTGGTTAAAAACAACTGTAAAAAAAAAAGTTTGGGTTTGGTAAGAGTTTTTTTTTATTTTGTTAAAGAGGTCTTATATGTTCACTAAGGCTGCATTTATTTGATAAAAAATACAATTAAAAAAGTAAAATTGACATTTTTTACAATTTAACATTTTTTTTTACAATTTTAAACAACTTTTTGTATTTTTTAATATATTTAAAAAATATATGCTTTTTAAAAAAAATATATAAAATATAAAAATATATTTAAAAATATATTAATGCTAACACAGGCCAGGCATAAAATTCAAATGTGGACAGTTTAAATGTCTATATCAGTGTGCTTACCTGTCCCTGTACAGGGGACCAGAAATATGAAGAATTAAAATGGGAATCCTCCATCACCCCTGACACAAGAAAGTAAACATTTTGATAAGCAAAAACTGTGCACACACTATAACCGTTGACCTTTTAAAGTGAGAGGTTAAGGATAGGGACAGAGTTATACATTATACATTTAAATAAAAAAATAAAAAAATGTACCTGTGGGGGATATAATTTGACAAAAGATTCACAAAGAAAATAATAACAATAGTAAATGCACATTTTTACTAATAAACACTTTCAATAACACAATTATATATGGAATTGGACAATATGACTTGTGCAGGAAGAGCTGGGTACTGTTTCATAAAACAAGTTTACCAAATAAGCCAGGTTTATTTCAGTTAGTCTGACTTCTTGTCAGTTGATTTAGTTCAAAATAAGTCAGACTAACTGAAATAAGCCTGGTTTATTTGGTAAACCTTTTTTATGAAACTGGTGTCCATCCTACGTTTATTTATGGTCAACACCGGAACAAATAAATCATCCATTTCGCATTAGCTAGTTGCTATAAAGCCCTCATACGTGACTGTAATACACTTCATATGACAGAACCATCATCGCTCGTGAGTCTCTGTGTTTAGGTTATATTGTTACAGATAGCGTCTTCATAGTAACTTAGCTCTTGTGTTTATCTGGGTGCAATGTATCATTTTGTTGTAGAAAAGAGAATGTGCTTTGCTTAATTCTTTATTAAAAACAATGCACTGTAAAATCATGTTTTTTGATTACATTAAAAATGTTCAAATATTTATTTACAAATAACCCATCCCATCTAAATATCTGCACATGACAGGCTGCGGCGAATCTGCTGAACGATAACGAAGGCGGACCTGCAGCCCACAGCATGACGCGTTCACGCTACTGCCTGCTAAAATAAAAAAAGGAAAGGCGAAAAACGATTGAAAAAAACAGAACAAGAAGGGAAAAAACGTCGACGCTGGGACCGAGGCGGTTTTACGCAGACTTCCGGCGACAGCAGCGCCAGCGGCTCACATCAACAGCCAAAAACAAGCTTCAAAGTGAAAAATAAAGACCGATTACCAGCTCTCAAGACTTTTACTTCGCCCGCCGGGGATTTCCTCCGATCGGGGTAGTTTGCGAAGTCTTTCCGAACCCACCCAATTGAAGAATTTCAATTAGTTTTTTTTTATTTATTTTTTTTCCTTCTATTTTTTTCTTCTTCTTACGGAGTTAGCCGAACTGTCTACATAGCACTTCCTCCCGAGCTGTGCGATTGCTGCCCGTGCGTCCTGACGTCATTTCCGTTTAGTAAGGTCAAACATGTCCAGGAAAATAGTTTTAGGACAGGGCTGTCCAAACTCGGTCCTGGAGGGCCGGTGTCCTGCAGAGTTTAGCTCCAACCCGAATTAAACACACCTGAACTAGCTAATCAAGCTCTTAACTAGGCATACTAGAAACTTCCAGTCAGGTGTGTTGAGGCAAGTTGGAGCTAAACTCTGCAGGACACCGGCCCTCCAGGACCGAGTTTGGACAGCCCTGTTTTAGGATGTTAATTATTCTCTTTAACTAAAATACACAATTTTATCTTATGAAAACACAGATTTAGATGTTGAATTTATTGTTAGTGAAATTTCATATTGTTAAGAAAAAATTTGCACACATACACAAGGTCCAGATTTTTCGTTTAGTTTTTCGCTTAAATATTACTTTTAGTAATTTAATTACTAGATGTAATTTAAAAAAAATATGATTTTTTTTTTCTAAGGTTTCCATTTTTCACTACAAATGCATGTTTCCAAATTTAATGATAGATATATACTACACAACAATGTATGTCCAACCAAGAACCTGCGGCTTTCCCCTGTCTCGATTAAATGTGAATGGGAAGTGTACAAGGTTTCAATAGCCAGGGAAATATCAGGGAATTTTAAAATAGTATGAAAATCTAATAAAATGGCATGAAAATTGTATTGCAAGTGTCGAAATGGAATTTATATATCATAAAATCGAATCCTCAGTTAAGTTGCCATAAGTACTATGGACATCTACGACGTATTGAATTCTGTTTTATATTTGAATTTAGGCCTACGTACACAAATATTTTTCATTTCATTTGAACATTTTTGTTTATTATTATGTCTGATTATGCTTTTCATTACGTATGCTATGTGACACTTTAGTTACTGTTGTATTTATTTTTTTTATTACACTGTACTAGGAGCATGCAAATAAAAGAGAACAAACGAAAAGCGTTCTCCTAAATCCACGCGATGTCGCCAGAGAGATTCACAGACATGTTTCCTTCAGATGAGGTCACTTCTTACAGCCGTTGATTTCCGGCTGATGAGGTTTGCGTACACGTACACAGTATCCGTGAGTGTAGTCTGGAGTAGAGCAACAACAAATCAGTTAACCCTTGTCTACAGTATCAACCGTGGATTCACTTCATATAAAACATCGATGAAAGCATGCACGTCTAAAAAAGAGCTCAGTGACTAGTCGAAGAATCCTTGCAGTTTGAATTCCATCGGCACTGAGTTTGTGTTTACACTGAAGTCAGATGGGGGAGGTGAGGAAACTCCAAAAGAAGTTAAGGCAAATTGAAAACTTGGAGATCAAAATTTCCCTCACTCCCGAGGAAAAAATAAAGGTACAGAATTATCATGCTCTTATTCACTCACTTGAGAACAGTGCAGATTTTTTGCACATTGAATCTTTAATAGAGACCATGTATGTTCAGTTCAGATCACATAAAAAGATCACTCGGGAATGATTCACTAAATAGAAATAATTTTAAGGAGAACTAAGGTATCCAGTTAAACCATAACTGAAATTTGTCTTTTATGATTATCACACATCACTCTTTGTAGGTCTCAAAGAAGGCGGAGCTTCGCTCCAGATTGGAAAGGTACAGAATTATCATGCTCTTATTCACTCACTTGAGAACAGTGCAGATTTTTTGCACATTGAATCTTTAATAGAGACCATGTATGTTCAGTTCAGATCACATAAAAAGATCACTCGGGAATGATTCACTAAATAGAAATAATTTTAAGGAGAACTAAGGTATCCAGTTAAACCATAACTGAAATTTGTCTTTTATGATTATCACACATCACTCTTTGTAGGTCTCAAAGAGCTTCGCTCCAGATTGGCCGAGCTTCTGCTGCAGCATTCTGGCCCCCAGCAAACTCAAGGAATTGTGGGAAAGGAGAAGGATAAAATGAAAAGACAAGTGTAAGAATGAGCGACTAGATGTAGAAGGAGAGAGAGCGAGACGGCCAGGGCGCGTAAGATTAAACTCTAGACCTCTGCCCATGGCTAGTCTTCCGCTCTCTGGCGTCTAGGCAGTATTGATTCATCATATTTCTTTAAAAAAACTATCCTTGAACTCCCACACCCGGACTTTCTGTCTCACACATTGTTATTTAATAATATACTTGTTACAACAAAGGTATAACAAGACAAGCAGTGTTTGTTTAACACCTATGGACAGGCATGAGAATAATTCACAGTGATATTTTTGTGCTTGATGTTTATTTTTCATGATAGCGAGGAGGTCACAGAGCAACTTGTTGCCTGTCGTCCTGCGCTGAAGATTGCTCGAGAGGAGAGACAAGAGAATGAAAGAATCGATGGAAGCCAGACAGATGGCAGAGGAGAAACGCATCTCCCCGTCAGCCCCAGTGCAGAAGAACAAGAAGGTCAAATTAGTGCACTAATCACACACACAATTACAGTTACTCGCACAGATGTTGATTACAAGACTGCTTGTCTTTCACAGGAAGTTCTGCCTTATGGCTGTCTCATGCGATGATATAACAGATGGTTAGTTTATCAGCATTCATGGGAGAGGAAAAAAACATGACCTCAGTTTATATGAAACCGTTTGTTTGTCTTCATACGCTGCAGATGCCGAGTTCAAATCTCGCAAACAAACTTGGGAAAAGGCCAAGTTTCATCTCAGAACTCTGGAGGGTCATAGTGACATCATCACCTGTGCGGTCGCCGTCGACAATCTTGTGATTTCTGGCAGGTACCGGAAAAAGTCAACAGTTTATGACTGACTGACTGTGAAATTGCTGACGTATCCGTTAACGCCTCTCTTCTCTGCTCTTCACCTACTGTTTCTTCCAATTTAAGTCGAGATACAACAGTTAAAGTGTGGCACGTTCCCACGGCAACGGAACAGCGCAATTTGGGAGGTCACAGCGGTGGAGTCACCTGTCTCAGTGCACCACCTCCAGAGTACTGCAGGAGATTGGGTACACATACACACACACACAGACTCACACTCTCTCAAGCCTGGGAAAGTAAAGAATAATTGATCCTGATGACGGGGCCAGCCGGCTGATACAGATGTACAGATTGTTCACTCATCCTTCATGCTCTCTCTTTTCTCTCACCTCTTTTGTTCCAGCTACTTATGCCCTCTTCCCCATCTGTCCCTTTTGCTCTCCATCACTCCTTGTCTTGCTGTTTTGACAGTGCATTTGTTCTTCACATCCTTTGTCCTTCGTTCTCAATTTTCTCTGCAGTCACTTGTTCTTGTTTTCTGTCTTCAACTTTCATTCTCTTGATCTGTTTTTCCACAGCACGTGTATTTGACTTGGCTGAAAAGGAAAGATTTGTTCTAAGTGGTTCCACAGACTGTTGTGTGAGAATTTGGGCTTTGAGCTCGGGTGAGTCTTTCTCTCTCACACACACACACACACACACACACACATTTTATTATTTTATTTGGATCCACAAGACAAGCAACAGAAACGGAATCCAAATACCTTGGGAAGTCAGTTTGCAAGATGACAGGTACACATGGCTAACATACATTCACAAGTCCTTATATTTATCTTTATAGTTGTTATAAGGCACATTGTAAAAAGTAGTAGCCTTAAGTCAGCCATATCAAAATGCACTCACTTCCCTGCATTAACGCTGGCAGTTACAACGGGTGCTGCTAGAAATTCATGCGGGTGTGCGGAAAGCCCAAATGCACTCCGCTGCGGCCATGACACACACACACACACACACGAATGTGTGGCCTCAGCAGTCATTTTCAAATGAAGGTTGAGCAGCTTAAGAATTATGAATGTCCTTTAAATTATAAGGTAGAACTGTTGAATACTAATTTGATTATAAGGAGGAATGCAAATACAAAACTATTTAATATATCAGACTTGAAATGAATTCTCGTCTGAAGTTCTGTAGATCATAGCAAAACGTTTTTAACATTGATAATAATCCGAAATGTTTCTTGAGCACCAAATCAGCATATTAGAATGATTTAATAAAAAAAAAATATACATATCTATATATATTAAAAATGGAAAACGGTTATTTTAAATTGTGATATTTCACAGTATTCATGTTTTACTGTATTTTTGATTAAATAAATGCAGTCTTGGCGAGCAAAAAATACTTCTTTCAAAAACATAAAAAAATCTTACCTATCTCATACTTTTGTATGGTAGGTTATTATAAATATATGCTTATTTTTATTATCTAAAACTGCCATTTCACAAACTAGTACAGACAAAAATATCACAAGAATATCAAATTGTAATATAATCATATTTGTTATTAGTCATTACTAAAATAATAATAATTCATTACATTTATATAGCGCTTTTCTAGGCACTCAAAGCGCTTTACATTGTCAGGGGGTATCTCCTCATCCACCACCAGTGTGCAGCATCCACCTGGATGATGCGACGGCAGCCATAGTGCGCCAGAACGCCCACCACACACCAGCTTATTGGGGGAGAGGAGACAGAGTGATGAAGCCAATTTGCAGATATGGGGATTGTTAGGAGGCCATGATGATCAGAGGCCAATGGGCAAATTTGCCCAGGATGCCGAGGTCACACCTCTACTATTTTCGAAAGGGATTTTTAATGACCACAGAGAGTCAGGACCTCGGGTTTAACGTCTCATCCAAAGGACGGTGCTTGTTGACAGTAAAGTGTCCCCGTCACTATACTGGGGCGTTAGGACCCACACAGACCACAGGGTGAGCACCCCCTGCTGGCCTCACTAACACCTCTTCCAGCTGTGTGGCTATAGTGTATTACATATTTGTTATATACAAATTATATCAAATTCCAATTCAACATCCTGTGATGTGTGAGCAATGTGATTGAAATTCACACTCATTAATCAAAAGGATGCCAATTTTCAAAATTCTGAATTTTGCCAAATCCTGCTTAAAATGTAATGTAGCATTAGAAATGTATTGTCAAATTAAAAGTATCCATTTTAAACTATTTTTAAAATTGAAATGGTAAAGGATAGAGAGTGTACAGTAGATGTGCTGTTGTTCTGAGCGTCCATTATCTGAATCTCAGTCATTATATAACTGATGGAGAGGGTACTACTCACTCTTTTTTTGGACACCACAGCTTTTTTCGTCCCCTGCCGATGAGGGTGAATTAAACTCAAGTGTGTTTGGGGTTTGCATCACGTTGTTATTCCTGCAGGTCAGTGCGTCAAATCCATCTACACATTCAATGCAGTCTCAAGCCTGTGCTTCATTCCTGAAGGAGAGGGCTTCATTGTTACAGGTTCAGGTAGGTATCCGTGTTTGTGAGAGTGAGGTTGAGTTGACCATGCCTTGCATCAGTCTCGACATATCAGGTGTGTCTGAGGCTCAGTGTTATTGATCTTACACTAGACGCTGGGAAGCTGCAGGTGTGGAGCTGGAGCTCGCTGGAGAACTGTCAGTCAGAGAACGCACACCTGGACGCAGTCACCACACTACAGGTGGGCGAGTACCATGGCAACAGAACTGTGCTGGCATCTAGAACTTTCCGAGTCTGCCCTTTAGAGCAGCACATGTTTAAAAAAAAAAAGATTGTGCCTCCGCTCAAAGCTGAAGTGTTGCCTGTAGAGGAATCCCTTGAGAGCAGTTTTCTCCTCGCGATCTTTAAACACAGTCTAAAGTTCACAGAGATGTACAAGCTATTAAATGCCAACATTTAATGCAATCTCTGTCTCTTTTTAGTTAGTGATTTATGACTTTTGTGAAATGAAACTGAGCAGAGCAATATAATATAAAGAAATCAATAGATACCCTGCTGGCCTCACTAACACCTCTTCCAGCTGTGTGGCTATAGTGTATTACATATTTGTTATATACAAATTATATCAAATTCCAATTCAACATCCTGTGATGTGTGAGCAATGTGATTGAAATTCACACTCATTAATCAAAAGGATGCCAATTTTCAAAATTCTGAATTTTGCCAAATCCTGCTTAAAATGTAATGTAGCATTAGAAATGTATTGTCAAATTAAAAGTATCCATTTTAAACTATTTTTAAAATTGAAATGGTAAAGGATAGAGAGTGTACAGTAGATGTGCTGTTGTTCTGAGCGTCCATTATCTGAATCTCAGTCATTATATAACTGATGGAGAGGGTACTACTCACTCTTTTTTTGGACACCACAGCTTTTTTCGTCCCCTGCCGATGAGGGTGAATTAAACTCAAGTGTGTTTGGGGTTTGCATCACGTTGTTATTCCTGCAGGTCAGTGCGTCAAATCCATCTACACATTCAATGCAGTCTCAAGCCTGTGCTTCATTCCTGAAGGAGAGGGCTTCATTGTTACAGGTTCAGGTAGGTATCCGTGTTTGTGAGAGTGAGGTTGAGTTGACCATGCCTTGCATCAGTCTCGACATATCAGGTGTGTCTGAGGCTCAGTGTTATTGATCTTACACTAGACGCTGGGAAGCTGCAGGTGTGGAGCTGGAGCTCGCTGGAGAACTGTCAGTCAGAGAACGCACACCTGGACGCAGTCACCACACTACAGGTGGGCGAGTACCATGGCAACAGAACTGTGCTGGCATCTAGAACTTTCCGAGTCTGCCCTTTAGAGCAGCACATGTTTAAAAAAAAAAAGATTGTGCCTCCGCTCAAAGCTGAAGTGTTGCCTGTAGAGGAATCCCTTGAGAGCAGTTTTCTCCTCGCGATCTTTAAACACAGTCTAAAGTTCACAGAGATGTACAAGCTATTAAATGCCAACATTTAATGCAATCTCTGTCTCTTTTTATGACTTTTGTGAAATGAAACTGAGCAGAGCAATATAATATAAAGAAATCAATAGATACAGAATAGAAGTAAATAAATCATGTAGCAATTGAGATAAGACATAGGTTGTGATAAGAAAAAGAATACTCTAGCATCAAACAGAGGTGACTCTCTTTCCATATTTAATACTGTTAGTTGGCACGGGTTGTCATGGAAACAAAGTGGCATTTACCCTTCATTCTCTCCACAGTCCCAGGGTCCTCTGCTGTTCAGCGGCTCCGCAGAGGGATGTGTGTGTGTGTGGGAGGTGTCCGATGAACGGACGGAGCCCCTCCACAGGTTGCACGTCTGGGGGCCAGAAGTCACAGGGTGTGGTGGGGATGACGGGAGGCTGATTCTGAGCCCCCGCGGTGACCGTGTGTTCCTCTCTTGTGGAAAGGCCAGCATACGAATCCTAAATTGGAGAACAGGTAATATATTGAATGTATTTTTATCTAAGTTTAATATGAATTAGGATTATATTTATTAATTTAATAATTAGTTTATATATATACAGGTGCATCTCAAAAAATTTGAATATTGTGAAAAAGTTCGTTTTTTTTTGGTAACTTATTTCAAAAAGTGAACTTTTCATATATTCTAGATTCATTAGATGTAAAGTAAAACATTTCAAAAGTATTTTTGTTTTGTTTTAATTTTGATGATTAGAGCTTACAGCTCATGAAAGTCAAAAATCCAGTATCTCAAAATATTAGAATATTTACATTTGAGTTTCATTAAATGACCATCCCTACAGTATAAATTCCAGGTATCTCTTGTTCTTTGAATCCACAATAATGGGGAAGACTGCTGACTTGGCAATGGTCCAGAAGACAATCACTGACACCCTCCACAAAGAGGGTAAGTCACAGAAGATCATTACTGAAAGGGGTGGCTGTTCACAGAGTGCTGTATCAAAGGATATTAAATGCAAAGTTGACTGGAAGGAAGAAATTGGGTAGGAAAAGGTGCACAAGCAACAGGGATGACCGCAAGCTTGAGAATACTGTCAAGCAAAGCCGATTCAAACACTTGGGAGTGGACTGAAGCTGGAGTCAGTGCATCAAGAGTAACCACGCTCAGATATTTTCAGGAAAAGGGCTACCAAGCCACTTCTGAAACAGAAACAACGTCAGAAGCATCTTACCTTGGCTAAGGAGAAAAAGAACTGGACTGTTGCTCAGTGCTCCAAAGTCCTCTTTTCAGATATTGTATTTCATTTGGAAATCAAGGTCTGGAGTCTGGAAGAAGACTGGAGAGGCACAGAATCCAATCTGCTTGAAGTCCAGTGTGAAGTTTCTGAAGTCAGTGATGATTTGGGCTGCCGTGACATCTGCTGGTGTTGGTCCATTGTGTTTTATCAAGTCCAAAGTCAATGCAGCCATCTACCAGGAGATTTTGGAGCACTTTATGCTTCCATCTGCTGACAAGCTTTATGGAGA
>NW_015546094.1:250293-250604 GCF_001515605.1 Sinocyclocheilus anshuiensis | reverse complement strand
TGAGAAATAAGATTCTCTGGTCTGATGAGACCAAGATAGAACTTTTTGGCCTTAATTCTAAGCGGTATGTGTGGAGAAAACCAGGCACTGCTCATCACCTGTCCAATACAGTCCCAACAGTGAAGCATGGTGGTGGCAGCATCATGCTGTGGGGGTGTTTTTCAGCTGCAGGGACAGGACGACTGGTTGCAATCGAGGGAAAGATGAATGCGGCCAAGTACAGGGATATCCACCTTCTCCACCTTCTCCAGAGTGCTCAGGACCTCAGACTGGGCCGAAGGTTTACCTTCCAACAAGACAAGCACACAGCT
>NW_015546094.1:249514-249870 GCF_001515605.1 Sinocyclocheilus anshuiensis | reverse complement strand
AGCAAATGGCTGCAATATAACAAAGAGAGAAAAATTTAAGGGGGTCTGAATACTTTCCGTACCCACTGTATATATCAGTGGTAGAGGTCTGCAAGCCTGACGGGGCCCGACACGCTGAGTCCATTCGGGCCTGGCTTGGTCCAATTTTATTCTTTTTTTTTAACAGATCGGGCTCGGGTCTGACTCACAGAGCATCAGGGAGAATTTGGAGCGTGGGGAGTTACTAAAAGTTCCCAATGCTTCGGGAAAAGCTGCATTTTGAAGAGCTTTGATTTGATTACCACGACAAACAATGAGCCAATTGGTCATCTGCAGTGCAGAATCTGCAAACATATCCTTGCACATGACAGCAAAAA
>NW_015546094.1:236380-246227 GCF_001515605.1 Sinocyclocheilus anshuiensis | reverse complement strand
GGCTGTATTAGATCAAAAGGGTGCTTCTACTGCAAAGGGTCTGAAGGGTCTGAATACTTAGGACCATGTGATATTTCAGTTTTTCTTTTTTAATAAATCTGCAACGATTCTGTGAATTCTGTGTTTTTCTGTCAATATGGGGTGCTGTGTGTACATTAATGAGGAAAAAAAATTAACTTAAATACACGCTGAGTCCATTCGGGCCTGGCTTGGTCCAATTTTATTCTTTTTTTTTAACAGATCGGGCTCGGGTCTGACTCAGGCTCATTTAGCTTCTCTCCTTTTATTGTGCCCATATATGCGCAGAGCACACATAGGCTACTGTATGAAATATTGTTATATTGATTATATTATAAATATTATACATCGCCTACGCAATACACAACGCATATACGCACGCATTAGCATACAGGTGACAGTTGACCATGCAGAGCATCAGGGAGAATTTGGAGCGTGGGGAGTTACTAAAAGTTCCCAATGCTTCGGGAAAAGCTGCATTTTGAAGAGCTTTGATTTGATTACCACGACAAACAATGAGCCAATTGGTCATCTGCAGTGCAGAATCTGCAAACATATCCTTGCACATGACAGCAAAAAAACAGGAACATCTCATCTACAACGGCATGTCGAGCACGGCTGCGCTCCAGCTAACTCTGCTAGCACAAGCAGACAGTTATCAATGTCCGAGTTCTTGTCGAAGCCAGTGCCACCTAATGCCAGATGCCAAGTCATCGAAAAGTGTGTGGATTTCTGCTGCGAAGACATACGGCCATTCCAAACAGTGGCTGGAGGAGGGTTTATAAAGTTAGCCCAGGAACTAATAAACATTGGAGCAGCCTATGGTCGCCTGTCTGCTGAAAAGTTGCTACCTGACCCCACGACTATTTCTCGCAGATGCCATGAAAAGGCAACAACAAAAAGAGAAGCGATTGTTGCTGAGATAAAATAGGTGATGCGTTCAGTTAATGCTGGGATGACCACAGACATGTTGACTGATGACTACCGCAAGGTCAGTTACATGGCAATCACATGTCACTTCATAACGTCAGATTTTAAGTTGAAGAATAATGTACTCACCACTGCCATGTTCCCACATGATGAGGCCAAAACAGCTGAAAATATTCGTAAGGAATTGCAGAAGCAGCTTGTGTCAGTTCTCAAGTTTGATCCCTCTGTAATGAGTAAGGTGCTGTGGGTAACAGACCAAAGTTCGAATATTGTTGTTGCATTACGACCTTACCGACACTTGGACTATCAGGACCACATCTACAAACACGGTCCTCCAACATGCCTTGGACAACACCGAGCTGTCAGTAACAGTCCCAGATGTTGGTGGAACATTGCTGGCTGTCAAGAAAGTAGTCCGGTTCGTGAAACAAAGCGGTCTGGCAAGCCAGTTATCCAAGACCGTTCTGCCGATGGGAGAAACACGTTACAGCACTGTATTTCTCACGCTCAAGTCTATCAAGGACGTGTATGCTGAACTACGTGAAAAGCTGGAGAGTCGTGAGAGGCTCAAAGAATGGCTGATGTGTCCCCAGATGTACTGGAGTTTTTGGTTGGTTTTCTCCACCCCTTCTATGAAGCCCAGCGGGAGTTGGAAGGTGATCATTATCCAACCTTGAACCTTGTTGGGTTGTGGCACGAGAGGCTGAAGCGTCATTGCCAGCCAGTAAGCGCTGACATGCCTTACCAAGCCACCATCCGCCAGCGCCACTTGGAATGGATTGGTAAAAAGGTCCAGATTCAGCCACTCCATAAACAATATTCCTGTGGCCAAAATTCGACCAGTTGTGGATGTTCTGTGAAACTGAGAGAGATGCCATCCTGCAAGATGCAAAGAGTTGGATCGCAAGCTATCGAGCAACAGGTGGAAATGCGACTGAGGAGCCAGCTAGAGAGGTGACGTCAGGCAGACGTCGGGCTGGAGTTTTTGGCCCGTGCAGGGCTCTAATCAGTGGTGTGCGGTGGTGTTCTGAAATGAGGAGTCTTCAAAGTTTTTTTTGTATCAAATGTAAATATCCCAGTCACATTGTCTTGCTTAAATAAACATCACTTACACTATCAGAGAAAGAAAATAAATTCTACTGTACATTTTTACATTAACAATCGTAATCAATATTTAAAGCCATATGAATCTCAAGTTATTATTTTTAAGCATTTTACATTTATTCCAAAATAATAACTCAAGGCAGTGACAATTTAACAATATTTTTATTTGTGAACTTATGTTGAGCTATTCTTTTTAATAATTAGCTTTTAACTATTTTTGAATTTTTCGGGTCATCAAGTCATCAAAGCTCTGTAAATATTGGTCACAGACAGAGATTCACTTTAAATTTCACCAAGACTAAAAACTCCTACTTTCAAGTCTTATTTTGATGAAATACAGTGTTTATATCTAAGTGTGCGAGTTGTTTACTTACTTTTTTAATTAGTTTTCCCATTAACATCATTATATTGTTCATTCAAACTGATTCATTAATGCGGAACGAGCATGAACACAAGAGGTGGGATTAATAGCATGAACAAATCACAGCCAATCATAACCGGCCATATCCAGTAATATTGCGATGGAGGCATTGGAGGCATAAAGTGACTTTTCCCATTCATTCTGAATAACCCCCCACTAAATCCACCGCACACTTTAGGGGGTCTGTTAAAACTCAATGGGCTCAGGGGAGGCGAGAAGGACGCCGACTCCCACTGTAACTGTACCTGCTAGTGACGCTGTTGGACTATGTTTCTTTTAAAAAATGAGGGATTTATACACTTTTTAATGATATATTTTGTAATATTGGCATTGTTTTATTTTTCTACTATGATTTTTTTTACTACGAGACACTGCCTCCCTTGCCTCCTTTCTGTTATAGAACCACTCAAAAATCGGAAAACAAAACACTTTCAAAACAGGAAACAAAAACGAGGAGAAGGGGCACCGCTTACTGTTCGGTCCTGTCTTCTGTCACGGTGCTGCTGCCACTGTGTCGGATACGAGGACCGAAGGAGCGAGGAGACATCGAAGAATATAGAAATAACAGAATTTATTAACACACACGTAGTACAGGAACCTAAGGACGTTTAAGACAGGACGAAGGACTCAGGAAAACACAGGGCTTAAATAACAAGGAACTAATTGGGACACACCTGAAATCAATGAACAATCAAAACACGGGAGAAACTAGGTCATGGAAGGCACATGGGGAGAAAAACACAAGACACAGGACTGACACTTAAACAGTAATAATTATATGTATAAATAATATTAACTTTGTGTATATTTAAATATATTTACTTGAATTTACAATCAAATAAATCAGTTAATCTCATATATCAAATATTTGATAAAAGCAGCCCTCAAATTAGAAAAAGATATTTCAAAGACATTACATAAAAGTGTGCAGATGAATAGGCCCACTTTTTTTTTTACTTATTCACACCAAATAAACATGTTAAATCAACATAATCCTATGATCTGCCATCAGCACCAATTTTTAGTCAACATCTTATTTTATAAAGCACCTCTCATAGATATGCAGGGTTCTGTCGCAATAAATATTTTACAACCCCCATTGGACCTTCATTTGTTCTTTGACTCAGGGCTATTTAACAGATTTATTAATGGAATACATCTTGACTGAGTCTGTTCGCTCAGAGCTGCTAATATAATCTGTGTTAAAGTCCCAGTGGCTCAGAGAACACAGACAGGAGAGGGGGCTGTTTGCCCCAGGGCAGAGGAAAATGTAAAAAAACATCCGCCACTTTCTCATTTTAATCCCGTTTTCTCACAGGATATTTGTGCTAAAGGCCATTATCTCAAAAGAAAAAAAACCTGTAAACAATTACATCAGATAAATCAGAGTTACTGGTAGGAGCACACCATGATGTGACACTCTAATCGAGAGCGCTGAGATTCATAATGACCCCAGTTCATCAAACAACTCGTAGCTGGAGCTCTAAAAGAATTAATGAGCTTCTTACAGACAAAAAAACATTGGTATTAACGGCATAAAACACACAGCAAAGTTGGCAGCTATTGACAGAGTAGGAACGGAGTCTATATATAGACAGATTATGTGAGTTTAATTACTTTTTGTTTGTGGTTTATTTGCGTTTCAGTGGATAAATGTTAGAAAGTGCCCCTAATGTTGCATATTTGCTCTCTCCAATCATGTGCAGGCGTGATGACCAGACTAACCAATCACAGCAGCACTGCTGGTGTCACAGATTGCGTCAATCAAATACCCGGCCTTTTGATCGGCTCTTGTTTTGACATTACTAACGGAGAGAGCATAATTAACCGTGAGTGAATTTAACATCAATTTTATTTTAACACCTTTGAAAACTGTGAGTTGTATAATCACCTTTTTTTCTTTCACTCTTTCAGTGTTCTCGCTTCCCCAGAGCAAATACCTGGTTTCACTCACTTCTTCAGATCTTCCCAGGATTCTTTGTTTTGCTGCGTGGCTAACAGCAAGTGGGGACCATCGTTGGGTCACAGGGGGTCGTAACCTCATTGTTTGGGAGCAGCTTCCTGGAAGTTTTAAAAAGAGGTGTGTTTTTTTTTTTTCCAGATATAGAGGTCTATTTCATGTATCTCAAATTCACTTTCTCTAAGAGATGTACTTCACAACCCCTTCTGCCCATTACTTATCCCTTCACAACCTACTTTATATAATGTATTACTGTACGGTATATATCAAATTCGTAGACATTCGCTGACACATAGTTACTAATATAAGTCACTCTGCTCAATGTTTCATTTAGTCAGTATATCAATATGTACATCAGTAATGAGATACTGGCTGGAATATAGTATCTTTGGGATGCTTATTGATGAGAAGTCTGCAGGAATGCTCCGGGCACAGTTTAATTGACAATGAGAACCGTAGCTCACATCGAGTGCTGGATGCCGAGCCGATGATCACTTTGTGGAAAAAATATTGATTTCTTTGTAACTACAATTCTGTCTAGAGCTGCAGGTCTCAGCTGGTGGGTTACAGGAAAAACAATGCTGAATGCAAATAATCAAATGCAACTAGCCATATAATTCTGCATATTTAGATTTGTGAAAAAGACTCAGGTTTTTAAAGGGGAGAGAAAACGATTCCCATTTCATTTGTTGTTGATGTCAAAGACACTGCATCCTGTATTTTGGAGCTTAATCTGTCACTTGGAAGCTATCCAAATTAGGCAGACGCCAACATTTCATGGTGATATTAATATCAATGTTTAATTTCAAGGACATTTTTTGCTTACATTGCTGTTGGTTTCTGGTCTTAACTGGTCTCCCAGCCTTGTCAGGCTGGTCTGTTCACTGGTTTTACAGTAGTTTTGGGCACTTTTCAGCTGGGCAGGCTGGAAGACCAGATTAAATCATCTAAGACCATTTTAGACCGGTTTAATTGACAGAGCAATAAACAGTTTTGGTGCTGTGTTGGGCCACCACTCGATGTCCAATGTAAAAAACAAAACCAAAGACTTTGCATTCAATATTCTGACACATGGAACCTATCCAAATTAGGCAGAGGCCAACATTTTATGTCAGTATTAATAATAATGTTTAATTTCAAGGACATTTGTGTTTACATTTGTACACACTACTGGAAAAAATGTCTTAAACCAGCCTAACCTGGTTTGCCAGTCTTAGCTGGTCTCCCAGCCTGGTCAGGCTTGACTGATCAGGCTGGCTTTTGGAGTGGTTTTAAAGACTTTTAAGCTGGTCGCCCAGCAAAACCAGCTAAACACCATCTTGGAGAGATGGGAGATCAGATTTAACCAACTAAAACCAGATTATGCTGCTTTAAGAAGTTTTTTTCAACAGAACAATTAAACAATTTTGGTGCTGTGTTGGATGAGTAACTGCTGAACAACTAAAGGTGCAGTCAGGGCCATCATTAAGTAGCAGACCCTGTGGCGAACGGACCGAGGGGGACCCCCCCCCCCCAAAACACAATCGCGAACGGACCGATGAGGACCCGGAACGTGATTGCGAATGAACCAAGCGGAACCTGGAATGCGAACTGAATTGGACAAACGCGAATGCAAACGAACCGAGTGGGACCTGGAACGCAATCACAAACAAGCCAAGTGGGAAAACGTGATTGCAAACGAACCGAGTTGGACAAACGAAATCGCAAACAAACTGAGTGGGACCTGGAACGTGATCCATACTAACCCAATGGGACAAACATGATTGCAAACGAACCGAGGGGGGACCTGGAACACAATCACGAATTAACTGATTGGGACAAACGTGATCACTAACGAACCGAGGGGTACCTGGAATGGGACAACCGAGTGGGACAAATGCAATCGTGAACAGACTGAGGGGGTAACTTTTAATTTTCTATTTCTCCAAGTGTGCATATTGTACACTTATTTTGGGGGTAAGCTTGGTAACGCGACCTGTGATCATGAATAATGGCTGAGCGTTTCACGGTCGGGTGATGATGTTAGTTCCTGTGCCCCCACTCCCCGACCTGGAACGGGACCGTGAAAGGACTGATGGGGGGCCCCGCTCCCTCTCTTGCACTGGGCCCCGTGTCAGCTTGGGTGCAGTCACACTAGAGCCCTGCACGGGCCTCAAATATAGGCCCAGAAAAATGTTTGGAGCATTTTTTTGTTCGTTAAATGTAAGTTTTCTTTTTTTTTTAAAGTACTAACGACCAAGCGGCCAGCGGCAGACAGTGAGCTGATCATAGCCTATGTTTGATCAATTTAGCCTTCTCAAATCATCACGACTTGCCTAAAATAAAATCTATAGATATAAAACAGTTCAAGCATATCACAATGTTAGTTTAAATGTTTAACCTATATAAATGTGCGCTATTAGACGCATGTCTAGTCGTTTGTGCGGAGAGCTAAAGCACGCTTTACAGGACATGGAGGCACCGGCGTGATCACTTGCATTGGAAACAACTTAAAATATGCCGTAATTATTGCTCATAAAGGTAAGAGTAATACATCACTCGGAACTGTAAAGGGTCTACTTTTATTTGTGTGCACTCACGATATCAACAAAACGTTGTGCTTTTTTAAAATAAAGGATACATAGGCCTACAGGATGTGCTTTCTGCAATTTCGGCCAGGAGCGCTTCACAATGATGAACCGAAACTCAGCGAATACTTGCCTCACAGACTTGCTAAATATATCTATAGAAAGATTTAAATTACTATTTTAAAACAAAATAATTAAAATCAAAAACAAAAACTCTTTTTACGGATTTTATAAAATCCGTAAAGATGCATTTCTCTCTAAAGGCGCGTCCAATGAGGAGAGTCAGGCGAGTCAGGATCGTCGTCTTCATCTTTGCGACACGGACTCAGAAAACACTAATTTATTAATAAATAATTCAAATATCTCATTATTTCCCCCCGACACATTCATGGTAATTGCTTTGCTGGGGCTTTGCGGCACGCTGTAGCCTATTGCGTACGTTTTTTGCTGTCATGTGCAAGGATATGTTTGCAGATTCTGTATTGCACATGACCAATTGACTCACTGTTTGCTGTGGTAATCAAATCAAGACTCTTCCAAAACGCAGCTTTTCCCGAAGCATTGGGAACTTTTAGTAACTCCCCACATTCCAACTTCTCCCTGATGCTCTGCATGGTCAACTGTCACCTGTATGTTAATGCGTGCGTATATGTGTTGCGTATTGCATAGGCGATGTATAATATTTATAATATAATCAATATAACAATATTTCATACAGAAGCCTATGTGTGTTCTGCATATGGCACAATAAAAGGAGAGAGGCTAAATGAGCCCGAGTCCGACCCGAGCCCGATCTGTAAAAGAAACAATTGGCCCGAGCCCGGCCCGAATGGACTCAGCGTGTCGGGCCCCGACGGGCTTGCAGACCTCTAAGTCACACTTAACATTGTTGGGCAAACTTTCATACAATAAATCCAGTCATATATTCATGTTTTGCTACACTATTAAAAATAGATACATTGAAATGCTTCTAATGTGACACCTTAAGCCAGATATGAAGAAGATTTTTAAGTTGATCTGCCTCTGCCTAACTCTTAATGATATACTTGCTACTTTAAAAGCAGTTTGTATAATGAAGTCATTCCAATCCCATTGACAGCGCGCTGTTATCAGCACAGCAGCTTTGCTTTTTGCTTCAGGCCGAGTTAAACATCCTTCTGTCCTTGTAAACAGTGTGACCCAAGTGGCCTGCACTGACGGTCTTCTGTTGTTTTTCCTCTAGAGGCGATGTCACAGTGAGACGAGACAGCCGATTGGAAGATTGTCTTCTGGAATCCGACAGAGACTCAGAAGACGAACAAAGTGAGGGTAAGAGAGAGAGCCAAAGATGGATGTTTTAACCTATGTTGAAAAATTCCAGTCCAAAGAAAATCTACAGTAATTTAATAATAAAAACAACTTTTTACACACTTTATGGACATTATTTTGCAATGTTCTCGAATAAATGAGTTAACAGCATTTAAAAAGGGATGCTATAAAACATTTAATTCACTTTGACAACCTTTACGAAAATATAGTTTTTTTCTCCAGTGGACGATGATGAAGACTCCATACCCCAGGATGCATCAGAAACAGAGGAACCCGCAAGTTTTTCATGGCTGCGTTGTGTTCTTCAGTGAGCGAGAGGAGGGGTAAATGAAAAAAAGAGAGCGAGGGGAAGGAGATTGAAGGAAGGTTAAAAAGAACAAACTGCAAAGGAAGAGAAAGCAAAGGCAAGGTCAAGGGGCGACGATTGAGTGCAAGAAATCACGTGAAGGGACTGAAGTGGAACAGATTGACTGACTGGCAGAAGGGAAAAAACAGGAGGAGGAGAGAAACAACAGACTGTTTTCTATGTAAACGTCGATCCAATAAACCCTACCATGTTATGTCTGTGTACGTGTGAGGGTATTTATCATCGCTGGCACTTCTGTCTATAAATATCTATAGCGTTGTTCATCATGTAGGGCTCCCGTCCAACGCTACATTAATGTATATAGATTTTCCTGCCGCTGCCTCTTTTCATTTGTCCTTTCTGAATACTTTTTATTTACTTCAGCTGGTCTTCGGAATATTAATAAGCCGCTTCTTTTATTCTGTCGGGCTATTTTCGCCTTCAAAATTCATTTATTTTCTTCTCGCTGCCTATTTAATTGAACCAGTTAAGATGCATAATTAGTATTTCAATCTTTCCTCCAATCCTCCTTCCCTCCCTCCTCTGGCTCTCTCTCTCTCTTTCTCTCTCTCTCCCTTCCTCTTCCGCACTCTATTTCTCACTCGCGCAATTTCTACATGTCTCTGTCGCTACGGCAACCAATGCTTTTCCCCACTTCCAGGCGCTCTGTCTCTCTCCCACTCCCTTCTTCAGTGGCATGAGGTAGGCATGTGAGCCGATATCTGTCTTGAGAGTTTGAATCTGCATGTTTCCAAGTGTGTGTAGGTGTATTTGTGAGTGTTGCCTGGAAGTCAGAGTGTGCCGTAAATCTGGATACAGATGTTGAGTTTTGTTTGACGGCTCGGGAAGAGGCTTGACACGGGGAACGCATCCACAGGTGTGTTCGCATGTGTGTTTTTCTGTGGATCTTGTGGTTTGGTTCTTGATGAATGTGATCCGTTTTGATCCGGATGAGTGTGTATGCTTTACAGTATGTGTGTGTTTTTATTTGTGTTGTCTCAGAGCCAGCAGGGTATTTCTCCACTACAGCCATCTGTTTATGGTCTTTTAGTCAGTGTCAAGACTGAACCCTCCCCCTTCCAGCTCTGTTTCTCTTCTCATCCTTCTCTTTATGTCATTCTCATTTAAGACATGATCGGAGCGGTGAGGAGTCAGTGAACAGGCTGAAGCGATGGAGCGATGGTAAGGCAAAG
>NW_015546094.1:226631-233108 GCF_001515605.1 Sinocyclocheilus anshuiensis | reverse complement strand
ACAGATTGTGTCAAAGCAACTGAACAGCATTAATTAGGAAAATAGTGTCAATAATGCAAAATGACAATAGTAAACACAAATTTTTCAGTTAAAGACAGTTCATCATTGAATTTGTCCTTCTTGAATACTTTTTATTTACTTAAACTGGTCTTCAGAATATTAATAAGCTGCTTCTTTTATTCCATCTGGCTATTTTCGCCTTCAAAATTCATTTATTTTCTTCTCGCTGCCTATTTAATTGAACCAGTTAAGATGCATAATTAGTATTTCAATCTTTCCTCCAATCCTCCTTCCCTCCCTCCTCTGGCTCTCTCTCTCTCTTTCTCTCTCTCTCCCTTCCTCTTCCGCACTCTATTTCTCACTCGCGCAATTTCTACATGTCTCTGTCGCTACGGCAACCAATGCTTTTCCCCACTTCCAGGCGCTCTGTCTCTCTCCCACTCCCTTCTTCAGTGGCATGAGGTAGGCATGTGAGCCGATATCTGTCTTGAGAGTTTGAATCTGCATGTTTCCAAGTGTGTGTAGGTGTATTTGTGAGTGTTGCCTGGAAGTCAGAGTGTGCCGTAAATCTGGATACAGATGTTGAGTTTTGTTTGACGGCTCGGGAAGAGGCTTGACACGGGGAACGCATCCACAGGTGTGTTCGCATGTGTGTTTTTCTGTGGATCTTGTGGTTTGGTTCTTGATGAATGTGATCCGTTTTGATCCGGATGAGTGTGTATGCTTTACAGTATGTGTGTGTTTTTATTTGTGTTGTCTCAGAGCCAGCAGGGTATTTCTCCACTACAGCCATCTGTTTATGGTCTTTTAGTCAGTGTCAAGACTGAACCCTCCCCCTTCCAGCTCTGTTTCTCTTCTCATCCTTCTCTTTATGTCATTCTCATTTAAGACATGATCGGAGCGGTGAGGAGTCAGTGAACAGGCTGAAGCGATGGAGCGATGGTAAGGCAAAGCGAGGGCGCCAAACAGACTGTTTTGGTTGCACTGTGCTCAGATCTGACCAGTTAGTTTCCTGCAGCCCGTTGGGTTGCATCAGCTTCTGCTTTAAGTCTCTTTCCATCTATGCTCGATTCACGCCTCTCAGTTATGTGTTTTTTTCCGATCTCTAGCTTTTCCTTTTCAATCCCTCCTTCCGTCTTTTCGTTGCTTTGTCTCTCCTTCCCCCCAGCTCCATCTCTCCCCACATTGGATTCATTCCCCTTTGGAGCTTCCTGCTGGTCACTGTAATTTTTTGCACTGCCACCGGTGACACAGATGACAGGAAGTGGGAGGAGTTGGGCGAAATGCAGATGCCAGTCACGGCGCAGGCCAGCACCACTCAGCTGTGGGCAGTGGACTGGGGTCCCACGCAGCCCCTGGAGGACGAAACCCATCACTTGCTGTCCAGTCTGGAGACGGAGGGTTCGAGGGTGACTACGCCCGAGGACTGGTTGCACCGTCGAAGCACGGCCGCCAATCAAACGCAACGCCCAACTACGGGAGAGAGGGACAAGATAGAGACAGAAGAGCAGGACACCAAGGAAGGTTGGTATCCGTGAAATGAGTTCTTTATCTGAGAGCTGCATCACCGACAGGGCTCTGGGCTCATGCTGGTTCCTCATAGCAGAAAATCTGCGCTTGAGGAGAGCTTAGATTTCTCTCCTATTGAGAAGGAGGCAGGCATCAATCCAATCAATACAATTTTACCTGATTATGACACTCTGCCCACCCTTTTCGCCCTCACATTTCTCTCGCTCTTCTCTCCTGTAACGGCTCCTTGTTGCAAGTCTTTCTTCACACTTTTCTACATCTTAATGTTTCCTTTAATTGCTTTTTATAGGCACGTGGGCCATTTGGAAGTGAACTGGGAATGAGTTTTGAAATTCCAGTTCAGTTCTTGCATTTGAATTGAGGTAGCAAATAGGCCAGAATTTACAGATATGCATTTGGGAGACACCTTTATCAAAACAACTTGCATTGCATTCAAGATATATGTTACACAGGGTTAATGCACAGCATGGGAATTGAACCCATGACTTTGGTGTTGCAATGATCTACGGTTTGAGGAATTCATTTTTAATTTAAAGTAGAATCTAAGATGTTTTTAAGAATGAATTTCATACAACTGCTGTTCATGACATCATACACACACAATATTTTCAGATTAGGGGATATTGTTATTTGATGTTTGAAATGTAAGTATACATTTGTATATTTTAAATTGTATTTAATATTTGATTTATATGCATATTTATACAAATAATTTATATATAATTGTATTAAATATTTTTAATTGCATTTCATATATAATTACATATACTATGAGATTTAAAGGGGGTCATATGATGTTGCTAAAAAGAACATTATTTGGTGTATTTGGTGTAATGAAATGCGTTTATGCGGTTTAAAGTTAAAAAAACACATTATTTTGCACATACTGCACATTATTATTTCTCCTCTAGGCCCCGCCTTTCTGAAACATGTCGATTTTTTACAAAGCTCATCGGTCTGAAAAGTGAGGTGTGCTCTGATTGGCCAGCTATCCAGTGCGTTGTGATTGGCCGAATATTTCAAGCATGTGACGGAAATGTTACGCCCCTTACCATATTGTGGCCCCTTTAATTAAATATATTATAATTATTATACAAATATTTAAATTATTAATATTATTTACTTATTTTAAATGAACCATGATGAAAGGAGCTATATTTTCTAGAATGTCAATTTATTTCAAAGTCTTAAAAAATCCAACCAAATATATTTTCTTGTCAAGGATGTAAACAAATATTCAAGATTGTGTGGGTCCATATGAAAACATTTAGAAATCGGTCATTAAAAACCCACATTTGAAGGGGAGACGTCTTCTTCCATGTCTATTGTTTTTACGGCCCTATTTCTGTTGTGTGACTGTTGAATTAATTTGAATTGCAGTTCTGCACATCCTCTTCCTATCATTCCAATTCAAAGTAGAATTTAACATCACATAGGTTTAATTCAAATGTCTGTTCAAAGTGTCCCCTCACTTTGTCTAATTATACTTCTCCTGTGCTATTTCTTTCTTCAGTGGACCCACAGTTTTATGTGACAGTGACGATCTCATCTCTGCTGATTCTCTCTGTGGTCATCATCTCTGCTAAACTCTGGTGAGACATTTTCACCACTCCTCTGCCTGTATGGTTTTGTCATACATTCCCTGAGACAGCTTGCTTCCTTGTGTGAGTGACTGAACAGTCGGTGTGTCATAATGGGTTCACACCACAGATTTCCACAAACTTTCAGTCGAGGATTCTTCTGTTCAGTTAGAGTTCCATGCAGAACTGTTAAAAATTCCATCTATGGATATTCTGACTCTGCAGACACTAACAGTGTGGACATCTTACAGTGTTTTATTGTGCTGGTTTAATTAGAAATTTAGCCCGGAGCGTCGAGGGCCATCAGGCACAGGAATGCATTTATATTTACTCGAACGGCAGCATTCGATTGCATAGATGATCATTAAAATGATATAGAGAGCTGAGGAATGGCCCATATCATCCTGAGAGTAACTATAAACACAGGGGTGACAGGTTATGAATGTGATTTATTACTACCTGCCTTAGTTTATGCTAGAACCTTCCCTTTGCTGAATTCACTTTCACTGTCAAACTCTTCAGCCAACACACTCTCGTGGCAATTCATAACTATTTTGACAAATTGGTGGCTAATTTGTATGAATTTGTACCATCTCATTTGTACGTTTTTCTATGATCTGCTTGGGCTCAAATTATACTTTGGCTTTTACGTGTACACTAGGGTATGCGTTGTTCGCTGTGACATAAATTTTGTCATCAACATATTATGCATACATACATACTATAGGCCTACGTGTGAAGCACGATTTTTCTAACCATGCTCAGCTCACACATGTGCCTTCAATTTTTTTGCACTAGTTTGTCCACAAGATGGCAAGGCCTGTTGTTTCATAGTCGATAAAGAAACACAAGAGATAAAACAACAACAAAAGCGCAACAACAACAATAGACAGCCATGATGACAAGTACTTGTGTGAGGGGGTTAAGAGATAACCGCAACTCTAATTGAAGACATTTTATAACTTCTGGAGAGAAATAGTGCAGACATTGGACACTTTCTAGTGCGCATGAGTCAACCGCATGTGTTCGCAAACACTATCAAACTAGTGGTTAGGTTTAAGGCCCAGGTATACTTATTTTTCCATGTTTCACTCCATCTCATGCACAACTGAGCATGCAAGCCTTTAAAAGTATAGTTGAGTTGTTAGTGTGGATAGACGTGTTAAAATAATCATTTTCAATTTTCATTTACTCGCACATGTGCCATTATGTGCACAGACATCAGCGAAGTGTGTTGACGAAAATTACATAGCACAGACAGTACACGGGCCAGCAGGCGGCGCCCTCGATAGAATTCGTGTTTGGGCCCCTCTCCCTCCTCAGGCCCTTGGAATCATCCTAAACGTAGCAGACAAGGGAAGTATACTTTCGGCTTTAGGAGTGGACCTTCAATCTTACATTCTAAAAGAGGAATGTTTCTGTAGGAATCACAAATTCATATACGAATTCGCCAACTCGTAAAATAGTTATGTTTTATCATAAGATTCGGATTGCTTCAGCCAATCACATCGTTTTTATGCTGCGGCAAAGCAATGGTGCAGATACTACAAATCAGACATTATGGGAATGTGCTTGTATATTGTTTCTAAAATCGATAGAGAGGTTTAAAACTGTCACATCGCAGAACTCCCAACAGGTTTATCGTTTATGTTAATGTGAGGCCGGCGCTCACGTAAAAGATCAGACCGACGTTCATCTGAGCGAGCCGACGGAGATTTTATTGCATACACAAGTTATATCTCCGCAATTAATCTCTGCATTTCACACACTTGCCTTGACAGACATCCTCTCGTTCATTTAACAACCCCCAACCCTCCGTCTGTCATCCCATCCCATCAGAGCAGAGGTGGAGTAAACTTACTCCTGAGTCACTGAAGATAAGTGCGAGTCGGTGTGGGGTATTAATATTACATGGGACGTCACACCGCGTCTGTGACACTTTGTCTTCCTCATGGTTGCTGGACAAATATGATTTTAACTGAATATTTCAGCGTCTCTTTCTCTCTCTTTCTCTATCGTGCGCTTTAATTTCCCCCACTCTGTTTTTTCTTTCGCTGAAGGCGGTCTATTAAATTAAGACAGCAAGTGAATGAACTTCCCGTCAGTGTCACTGAAGTGTTTGCCTTCTTTCCCTTTACACTATTTAATCTCTCTTTTCATGCCTCTTTCTCACCTTCTTCAGTGTCTATATTCTCGATTCGTTCACTGGCTGTCGTCCTAATCTCTCTCTCTCTCTTTCATTCAGTTATGACCGCAGTCTCTCGCAGCGCCCTCCGCCTCTCTCCCTCGCCATCCCTCGCTCCATAGCTCAGGAGGACAGCAGGCAGACACTGCACAGCACTCCATCCTTCCCCGACAGAGAGAGGTAGCGTGCTTGTGCTTGTGCCTGTAAGCCTGTGGGACAGGGTGCCAAGACTGCTTTTAGTTCTTTGTGTGTGCGTGTGTGTGAAAAAGGAAAAGCCAGAGATAACAAGACTTCTAAGCCCTGTCAAAGGGAACAACATAAATAAAAGAACATGTTTCCAACAAATAAATAAACACAACTAGGGGCTATACTAAATGACTGATTTGTTCGTTTAAAATCATGTCAGGGTGTCTGTGGATCCTTATTAAAAAGTCGAAACGTTCAAAAGGTATTCTAAATATCACAGCCAAAGAAGAATGTTTAGAATATTGTTCATTTTTTGAGGCAAAGATATATAGGCCTATATAAAATCACTGTGTATTATGTATTAATATATTGTTGCAAAAATAAAATGATAATTTTAAGTTTAAATTATTATTACATAAAATAAATGTTAAAGGGGTCATATGATGCTGCTAAAAAGAACAGTATTTTGTGTGTTTGGTGTAATGAAATGTGTTTATGCGGTTTAAGGTTAAAAAAAACATTATTTTCCACATACTGTACATTATTGTTTCTCCTCTATGCCCCGCCTTTCTGAAACGCGTCGATTTTTACAAAGCTCATCTGTCTGAAAAAGCGAGGTGTGCTGTGATTGGCCAGCTATCCAGTGCATTGTGATTGGCCGAATACCTCAAGCGTGAGACGGAAATGTTACGCCCCTCACCATACTGTGATGATGCCCTGTCAGGCCGGAGCGATGATTCAAAAACATGAAAACCCATTATAAACGAGGCATTCGTTGCATCCAGTGGGGACATAATTATGGATTATAATGACTTATACTGTCTTTTTACGCGTTGCGTTGCATCGCGCCGCGTAAACATAAATCCATGTCTGCATTTGTGATCGGAGAAATGACAAACAACAAGCCCTACTCTGCACTGCCCAAAAAATTCGCTTTAAATATATTAAATATTAAAAACTCTTTAAATATAAAAAACTTACTTACAGTCTTTGAGT
>NW_015546094.1:221915-226528 GCF_001515605.1 Sinocyclocheilus anshuiensis | reverse complement strand
AGGTAGATATGTGGGGGCGTGTTAGAACGAGCCGTTTTAGGTAGGTGTGGCTGACTCTGAACTTTTATAAAGAATATCTCTTTGGATTTGAGACTTTAGTCTTTGCAACTTTACAGATCTTCTTTATGCACCAAGAGCTTGTAACACTCCAAAGAGAAAGGAAAAATTTAAATCGCATCATATGACCCCTTTAAGATTAAAATGTTAGGCCTATTTTTTCATAACATGAAAAACTAAGTAGAAAATGTACAATAAGTGGCCTAACTATTTGAACTTGATTTTACTGTATTTTCTTTCCTGCATATATTGTTGGAAATACATACATAAATATTAATTTATTATTCCTTCATAGAGTCATTTAATGTAAAATAAATATTAAAACGGTATTTTAGTTCCTGCAGTTATCACACACACTGAATTTTAAATAATTTCATTTAGGCTTGGCGTTTATAATGGTTAGATATATGTATGTAAATAAATAAAAATGTAAATGTTATCATATTTATTAAACAAGTAATTGGTAAATTCACTTTTTAATTAATAGTCATATTACATGATTATTCTTCCATTAACTCATTTAGTGATGCAAAATGTACCTGTTTTTTTTTTTTTTTTTTAAGTATTTTAGTGATAACTATTCATACAGTTGAATGTTAAAGAGGTTTAAACCTCATTACTTAATGACTAAAATATTATATTTTTGTCTTTTTTGTTACAAAATTGGTCAGATTCTTTTAAAAATGTGCATTCAATGAAAATGTGTTCAATTAATTGAATTAATATCTATTTAAATTTAAAAATTAACATGACGTTTGTATGTATGCTGATTCAGTATGTTAGTGCTGTTAGATCAGTGGTAATGCCTTGCAATACAAAACAGCCAGTTAGGCGTTGTTGTGGAGGTTTTTCCTCAATTGTTGTGAATATTTCAACAGGAGAGATGCAGAGAGCGAAAGAAAGCGTGCCATCCATGAAATCAGACCCCTTCCTGCTGCTCTGTGCATTTCAGAATTAATTTCACAGTCAGTAATAGAGTGAGACTCTTATTAATTTAATTTGCCATCTCTTTCTTCATCTCTTTACCCCACACTGCAGGATACCAGTGGTCAATCTTTGAAGAGCTGACTGTTCCGAGCATGATAATCAAATCCCGCGGGCATGACAGTCTCGGTGTGGCCATTGGTGAGAACATGTGGGCAAGCCATGCGAATGTACATAACATGTAGATAGACACATGTGGATATATGGATGAATACATCTGTTTGGGCACTCTGATGGAGACTGTGAGGTTTTGTGGTCCAGTGGCTCTTCGTTTCTGGCTGTACCTCTTTCTTCCAGTGCCGTTTGTACAGTATTATTCTCATTAGCTCAACGTAGCCTTTCACAAGGGCTCCGGGAATGCTATGTCCTCTACCATAAAAACAATCATTAGCTTCTGATCCTGGAATAAGCTGTGATGTATGTAGTCATTAATTTAGTAACCGGCGTGACATGCTTGCAGTAGCCTCTCTCTCATGCATACAAAGGTTACAGCCGCCTACCGCTGCCTTTATCGCACTTTGTGTAGCATTTATTTGAGCTTAATGAATGACTGCAGTTATTTTGAAGAGTTAAATATAATTCACATAATTTGTTTATAGTGCTTTGTTTCATATCTCTCCGTGTTCCATGGCAACAGCGGGCTGCAATGACGTCAGCTGATATCTGGAAACACCTCTGCAGTGTTGTTACCTTATAATTTACACTAATTATCAGATGGACGTTTGCGTAAATCTGACTCAACATCTGTTGAGGTGTTTGTGAAACCTACGTAATTCTATTCTGAGTGTGTTGTTATGCTTCTTATTAGCTTTATACTTCTAAATCATGGCCATATAGCTCTTCTTGGGGGTCTTTTTTGGTTAGTGGAGAGCTAGCACTCACCACAGTGACTGGTGTGTGTGTGGTGTTTTCATGTTTATGGAAAGCACAATTAAGGATATGTATGAAGACCAGTGTTGGGGAAAGTTACTTTTAAAAGTAATGCATCTTGTAAATTAAAAAGTAATGCGTTACTTTACTAGTTACTTGAAAAAAGTAATCTGATTACGTAACTCGCGTTACTTGTAATGCGTTACCCCCAACACTGATGAAGACATACTGAAAAATAAGCTTGGCGCTTCCATGGCATTTTTAGTTTGATAAGCAATTAAAAAACACGCCACACAAGTTTGTTTGATGTATCGCTACGCTAACAACCCATGGCTAGAGAGGCAGCTTGGGTTCCCTTTCGATACTTTACTCGTACTGCGTCGCTAAGACACGGTGGGGAAAACTCCTTTTCTCCAATTATTGAAGCCTTTTTCAATCACAGCAGTGCATCTGCACTGCCATTGGTTCAAAAGAATGAACAGAAATTAACCATTGAAGGCGCGGCGGAGCCGCGCGAGCCTATTGCGAGGCAGCACGCCAGAGCCCGCCAAATTGGGCGGGGCATCTGGCTATATAAGCAGGCGCTCGGCGTAGGATCACTGATTCATTATCCTTCAGCGACGACAACACTGCTCTTCGCTGATTCCATGAGACTTGAAGCCGCCTTCGCCTGCAAGCTGATTCAGCCGCCGCTCGGCAGCAGCAAGATCAGCTCGCCACCTTCTCTCACGCTCTCTGCTCACCGCTTGCAGCTCGCCGCCTGCAGCTCGCAGCTCTCAAGCAGCACTGATCAGCGCACCGCTTCACAGCACCGGATCAGATCGCCGCTTTCAAGCAGCTCTGCTCCCGCGTTGCTTTTAAAGCAGCCCCGGTCAGCACTTCGCTCACGAGCCACCTGCAGAGCGCCTGTGTTGGCGCTTTCCTGCTTTGTGGTACTAAAAGAGCAAATTTCTGAGTTGCGCCATGGCTGTGGCTTGTGCAGGACACCACTGCACGCTGATGACGGGCACAGTGAATGCGTGCGATGTCTGGGGAAATCCCACGCAGAAGCTCACTGAGACGTCTTGCTCCCACTGCGAAAGCATGAGTCTCGCCTCTTTGCGCTCGCGGATAGCTTTCTTTTCAGAGAGTGACTCCGCCCCTCGCGCTCCCCCATTTTCTTCCTCCCAGGAGCCTGTGAGGAAAAAACAGTGGGGTAGAGGATTACAGCGCTCGGATATGAGTGAGCTCACGTCGGCTCAAGTCTCACGTACTTCACTCTCTCCACAAAGAGAGGTTTCCCCCGTCTCGTTCTCCCGCCCAGACCAGCGCCCCTCTGCCATCGCTAGCGACCTGGTCTCGTTCGGGGGATCGGATGACGAGCAACTTGATGACAGTATGTCCCTAGCGGCCTCGGACGCTGAGGATTGTTTGGGCTCCGTTGCTGACCCCGCCCACTTGCCGTCTGTGGAGCCGATCGACGCCAGGGTTGGTACGGACACCGAGCTCATCCGTGTCCTATCAAAAGCCATCGAGGAGCTTGGATTGGAGTGGTCTTCACCTGAAGAGCCCATTCGCAGCCTCCCGGATGAGTGGTTTCTGCCGGGACACCACCAGACCCCTCCTAAGCGAGCTGCGCCCTTCTTCCCAGAGGTTCACGATGAGCTGACGAAGTCGTGGCGTGCCCCCTACTCAGCTCGTTTACGTTCCTCTGCCTCTCCCGCCCTCACTACGGTTGACGGCGCTGGGCTACGATAAGCTGCCTCCTCTGAACGAAGCGGTGGCTGCACTCTGCACCCCGCTGCCATCGGATGGAAGGCAAAGGCTGCTCATCATTCTAACCGCTGCCATCGGATGGAAGGCAAAGGCCGCTCATCCCTCGAAGCCCTGCCGAACGACTTCAGCCCTCGCTGGTCGTGCTTACACTTCGGCGGGCCAGGCTGCATCTGCGTTACACTCTATGGCGGTGCTCCAAGTGTACCAGGCGAAGCTCCTTCGCGCCATGGATGAGTCTGGGCCAGAACACTCCGCAGTGTTCAGAGAGCTGCGCAGCGCCATCGATTTGGCCCTGCACCACAAAGACAACTGCACAGGCCATTGGGAGGCTGATGGCCAGCCTGGTGGTGCTGGAGCGCCACTTGTGGCTGAATTTGACGGATATCAAAGAAGAGAATAAGACCATCTTCCCGGTCTCCCCCGCTGGCCTTTTCGGACCTGCTGTGGAAGGGTTCGCCGAGCATTTCATGGCTGCACAGAAGTCATCCCAAGCCATGCGACACTAACTGCCGAAGCGTTCCAGTTCTGCAGCTGCTGCCAATCGCACCAAGCCTGCGCCGCCTCAACAGCCAGCCAAGACCATGCCTCCTGCTGCTCAGCCCTCTGCACAGCCTGAGCCCAGGCAGCACTCACGCTCTGCAAAGCGCCATCCTTTCCCGAAGCCCCAGAGACCCCGGCCCAAGATTGTGCTGGACCCTACGACTCAGAAGCCGTCCTGATCCCTCAGGAAGGAAGAGGAGGGGGCCAAGTCTCGCTGCGGCCGGACCACCCCCCAAACAGCGTCGTATATGTTCCCAGTCACCCCGTTCAGTTCCGGGTGCTGGGAAAAATGTGTTTATTGCATGCAAAGGGCCCGTTCTAGCACCCAAGTGTATAACCGCTGTGACAGCGGACAAAAGAAAACACAAACATACTCAAAAAGAGAGCAAATTTCCTCTTCCAAACAC
>NW_015546094.1:194489-221664 GCF_001515605.1 Sinocyclocheilus anshuiensis | reverse complement strand
GAAACAGATCCTCTCGCTAATTCGCCCAGGGGACTGGTTCTTCTCTCTGGATCTGAAAGACACTTACTTTCACATTCAGATAGCCCCCCGCCACAGACGCTTCTTGAGATTCGCCTTCGAGGTAGTGGCATATCAATATACGGTCCTCCCGTTTGGGCTGTCTCTAGCCCCACGCACTTTCTCTAATTTCTGGGGGCTGTCTTCAACTCAACTTAAATGAGAGCTGTAGCCCCGCCAGAACATGTCCTGGCTATACAGCAGCTGACAACCGCCTTCACGATTGGCATGTCCCTTCCTCTCAGAGTTCAGAGGCCGAGCTAATATCCCACAGATCCTTCCTCCTCAACCACTTAAGAGTGCTTGGGGCTCAGGGTCAATTATGCCAAAAGCTCGATGATTCCCAGCCAATGAATCTAATTTCTGGGGGCTGTCTTCAACTCAACTTAAATGAGAGCTGTAGCCTCGCCAGAACATGTCCTGGCTATACAGCAGCTGACAACCGCCTTCACGATTGGCATGTCCCTTCCTCTCAAAGTGTTTCAGAGGATGCTGGGCCTTATGGCCTCTGCATCGCCAGTACTGCAGTTAGTACTGGCTGAAACCCCTGGTTTCATTCCGAGCTTGGCATCACGGACGCCTTCGTATCAAGGTGGATCAAGCCTGCGTCGCAGCCCTTGCCCCTTGGAAGGACCCTTCGTGGTTCAAACAGCGCGTACCCCTGGGGATGATACACAAAAGGAAGGTCATCTTTACAGATGCGTAAAACACGGGCTGGGGAGCCCTGTGCGACGGCAGACCAGCCTTTGGCACATGGTCGTGCGAAGAGACAAAGCTGCACATCAACTGCCTGTAAATACTGGCAGTATGGCAGGCCTTACAGTCCTTCCTACCACATCTAGAAGGATGCCACGTCTTAGTCCGATCGGACAACATGACGGTAGTATCCTACGTAAATCGCCAGGACGGCCTTTACTCCCCACGCCTCTTCAGGATGGCAAAGAGCCTTCTGGAGTGGGCACATTGCCACCTGCGCTCTCTGAAAGCAGCGCACGTGCCGGGCAAACTGAACCGGGGAGCAGACATGCTGTCTCGGAGCAACGTCCCCTCTGGCGAGTGGATGCTCCACCCCTAGACGGTTCGGAGAATATGGGAGATCTTCGGGGAGGCAGAGGTTGACCTCTTCACCTCAGAACACAACTCTCACTGCCCAATCTATTTTTCGAAGGAAAGGGATGCGCTGGCCCACAATTGGCCCAGCCTTCTCCTTTACGGTTTCCCCCCCGATCACCCTGATCCCTCAGTTTGTCAGGCGAATCAGAGAACAAAAACACAAGGTTCTTCTAGTGGCCCCGCTCTGGAGAAAAAAAACTCTGGTTCTCAGAGATGTCTCAGCTGCTCACGGCAGCTCCGTGGCCCATTCCCCTAAGACGGGACCTCCTCTCTCAGGCGAACATGACAATATTGCACCCACAGCCCGAGCTGTGGGCCCTACACTTATGGCCTCTCGATGGGAGCCTATGAACCTCCCAGAGGGTGTCTTAAATACCATTTCTCAGGCTAGAGCCCCGTCCACAAGGCGCCTCTACGCTCTCAAATGGTCAGTCTTCACCGATTGGTGCACAAACCACGGTGAAGATCCACCCACATGCGACATATCTTCGATATTGCCCTTCCTTCAAGAGCTGTTGGATAAGGATGATACCCCCTCCACTCTTAAGGTCTATGTGGCGGCTATAGCAGCTTTTCACACTCCTATAGATGGGATATTGGTCGGCAGGAACAACCTCGTTGTTCGATTTTTAAAAGAGTCTAGGAGGTTGAACCCCCCTCGCCCTTTTACTGTCCTTACGTGGGATCTGTCTACGGTTCTGAGTGCGCTTAAAAGCTCCCCCTTTGAACCGCTGCAATCCGCCGATATTCGACCCCTGTCGCTCAAAACCGGTCTGCTATTAGCTTTGGCATCGGTTAAGCGAGTTGGAGATTTACAGGCGCTCTCTGTGAGCCCCCCCTGTCTTGAATTAGGGCCTAACAACTCTAAGGTCGTCCTGAAACCTAGGCATGGTTACGTACCTAAGCTGCTCTCTACTCCGTTCAGAGCACAAGTAATCACGCTCTCTGCACTCCCTCCCTTGCAGGAGGACCAGGAGCTAAATCTGCTCTGTCCTGTCAGGGCGTTAAAAATCTACATTGACCGCTCCGCCTCCTTTACGCAGTCGGAGCAGCTCTTTGTATGTTTTGGTGGCCGCAGCAAGGGGCTTTCGGTCAAAAAGCAAGACTATCCCGTTGGATAGTTTTGACGCAATAGCTCTTGCATACTCCTCCTTGGGCCTTCAATGCTCCATCGGGGTCAGAGCACATTCCACGAGAGGCATGGCCTCATCCTGGGCATGGTCCAGTGGTGTGTCCATTGCAGAAATTTGTGCAGCGGCCGGCTGGTCCTCGCCGTCCACCTTTGTCAGGTTCTACAACCTGGATGTCCTTGCTTTGCAGGCTCAGGTCTTTTCTGCTTAACTGTCTCTCTGAGCTCAACGCTCCAGGAACCATATTCCCGCCCTAAGGCTGGATTTAATCCTTGCTGGGTTTGACTATGTCTCGAACCCGCTGAAATTCCCACGTCTGGGCTTAGCTTCCTGCACGCTCTCGGCCCTATCTAGTTCCGAGGCTGCGCAAAGCTCTAGAACGATTATATGAGGCCGGGCTCGACCTCTAGGAGTTAGTCCGTTTTTTTGCCTTCTCTTGACCCCGATAAAATCCTGGTCTCTGGCTATGGCCTGCTTCATTGTAGTTGATCTACGGGGACGCAGTACAAGTAAAGTATCGAAAGGGAACGTACTCTGTTACTAACGTAACCTCGGTTCCCTGAGATACGGGAACGAGTACTGTGTAGCTAACCGTGCTATGCACGACTCTGTTGTCGCTTCTGTCGATGTGAACCAGTGATCCTATGCCGAGCACCTGCTTATATAGCCAGATGCCCTGCCCAATTTGGCGGGCTCTGGCTCGCTGCCTCGCAATAGGCTCGCGCTGCTCTGCCGCGCCGTCATTGGTTCATTTTTGTTCATTCCTTTGAACCAATAGCAGTGCAGATGCACTGCTGTGATTGAAAAAGGCTTCAATAATCGGAGAAAAGGAGTTTTCCCCACTGCGTCTTAGCGACTTAGCGACGCAGTACTCGTTCCCGTATCTCAGGCAACCGAGGTTACGTTAGTAACCGAGTACGGTTTCTTGTTTATGAACCGCAACTATCAGGAGGGTTTGGGTTTTTAGACGATAGCAACATTTTTAAAATCTGTCCTGAAGTCAGTGCTACCAGTTTTACTTCTGTATTTTGACTAATTTGATAATGAAAGTGAATATTCAACAGGAAAAATGAATGAAGGATTATTTAAAGGACAAGTGTGAAAAATTGGCTTTAATGCAAATTTGCTAAATCAGTGTGTGGATAGCTAATTGGCTAATCAGTGGTAAACGTTATCCAATATAGCGCAACAGTGTCTGCCCACTTTATCAGCGGGCTTATTTTCTGAAGTATTTTTCCCATTCTTTTTCCCCATAGGGATTTAAAATAAAGTCTTTAAAAGTTACAAGCCATGAACTTAATCAACAAGGTGAATTACATTACAAACTTTCATTTGAACCAAAAAAGTATTTGAAAATCGGACAAAAGGACAAAGCTGCAAGACTGTACTTCCATTATGCGTTGTGAATGACATAATGGAATTAAAAATAATGCAGAGATATAAATTGATTATAGATGTTCATTATATATAGAAGTGATATATTTCATGTTTATGGCAAAATATGCATATTATACAAATATGTCAGTCATTTCAGAGTTTAGTGAGACTGACTCTAATTCAGTTTTGACAGTGCTTCATGATAATGTGCAGGTGGTGAAGTGTTCTTTTGGCACTATTTGCTTATCACGATTCTCTGATTATTGGAGATTTCGGAGTAAGAAACGTGAGTAATTTAGATTTTCACCAAAAACAAGTTTCAATAATGCAGGTTGAGTGCTTCAGCAGAAATCTATAACAACCTCATAGCTCACAGTAGGTCTGTTCTTGATAGTATATTAAGTTAGCATTAAAAATCAGTTCCCTTATGGAGAAATTGAATGGGATTTTTACTTCCAGAACCTGACTTTCTATAGCCTGTGTGGTCTGTCTTAGCAAAAGGAAAGTTGTTTCAGAGGAAGAGCAAGTTTGTACATTTGACTTACATTTAATTTAAATACTTTTTTTTTCTTTGAAATTAATTGTTCGCAATATGACCAAGAACATATATTAAGGTTTTACATAGTTACATTCTCACTTTAAACCAGAAGTAATATAAGCTGAATTTTCCAAGGAAATCATAATCATCCCCTCTCAAATAACCATGTAACTCATGAAAAAAAAAAAAAAATTACAACAGAGGGGAAAAAGAAACTAATGTGCCATTATAGTTTATGGGCACATCAGATTGAATTCTATCGCAATTTTTCACATCATGCACAAGAAGCTACACCATGTGAGATATGTTTAGAGGTTTCACATCATTTATGTAGCACTGCCTTAAATATGTGATTCAATGTACTATGAAGTAAATAAAAAGCCATCTCTGGTGTTTTAAAACGTGTTTCTTTGGTGTGGTGTTTGAAAGGACTTCCTATGACAGCGACTCATGCAATCACGCATGCCAAACAGCCAGGCCAAAGGGACACCGCAAACACTCATTAGCCATCGCACAGCAACAAAACACCAGGACACAAAGATGCTTCACACGTTCACTTCAGACACACACACGCTGTATGTAAGCCGCAAGAGTTCACAGCTCCCATCTGCTCAGAGCTGAGAGACTGAGAAACAGTGAACCTCAGTCACACCGACTGAAATTAACACCACTATTTATAGAGAGAAACAGAAGAGGGTGTGTGTGTGTAAAAAGGATTATGGATTTTGAGGTGGATGGATTTCTGCAGAGAGAAAGAGAGGCGGCAGGGGTTAATGTAAAAGTAGATCATCACTCTCCACTTTTTATTGTTGTCCTCATTTCTAATCGCTACCATTACAGACAATCATGCAGGACAGAGAGAAACATTGCTTTAGTCAGGCTTTATGGCTGGATAAAGGGCATTTCGCATAACACAGTGGTGGGAAAGAGCGTATGTGCTGAGAGGAAGAGAGGAAACGAGGATGTTATTTCAGGGCTCCAACATTAAAGTGTGGCTAATTAATGCCATGACCTCTTAACAGACATGCCCCCATGGAGACGAAACATTTAGCAGCACTTAACATTAGAGGAAAGGAAACATGAAAGCCAGAGACTACACAGGGTGACAGATGGATATCTTTTATTCATTGACTCCATCAATTTACACCCAGATTTAATAACGAACAAAAAACAAACACGCAAAGGAAAAGGAGTACGAGTCAAATTAAATTACATTTACAGCACACATGTACATAAACACGCACCCAGCGTTGTGTAAAAGTTGTATTAGACTATGATGGTGGATTGTGTCTGAGAAGTGGCAAAAGGTTTATTTATCTGTCTATCCAAGCTAGCAGTCCACAATATATCTGTCTGTGAGTGGGTAACTGAAGATTGAACTCAGGGCTTGAGATCAATTTGACTTTGACCAAATCTTTCCGCTCCCACGAAGCCTGAAAAATGAGAGAAAGAACTGTTCAGTGAGAATTTGATATTATAATGATTTTCCTTGTGGCTATAAAAGGTGCATATTTTAATGTTGAAGGATTAGTTCACCCAAAAATGAAAATTTCCTGAAAATTACATTACTTGCTCACCAATGGATCCTCTACAGCAGGGGTGTCAAACTCAATTCCTGGAGGGCCGGAGCCCTGCAGAGTTTTGTTCCAGCCCTGCTCCAACACACATACCATGTAGTTTTCAAATAAGCCTAAAGGACTCGATCAGTACGATCAGGTGTGTTTAATTAGGGTTGAATCTAAACTCTGCAGGGCTCCGGCCCTCCAGGAATTGAGTTTGACACCCCTGCTCAACAGTGAATGGGCGCCATTTGTTATGGACTGGGATTTTGGCCAGAAGTCACAGTTTAAAGTTAAAACATCTTAATGATGGATTATTTCTTGCAAACACACATTTTAACTTCACAAGACGTCAATTGGAGTCATGTCAATCACTTTATTGAGATGTTTTTATCAGCTGTTTGGACTCTCATTCTGATGGACTCTCATTCTGATGGCACCCATTCACTGCAGAGGATCCATTGGTGAGCAAGTGATGTAATGCTAAATTTCTCCAAATCAGTTCCACAGAAAAACAAACTCATCTACATCTTGGATGGCCTGTGGGTGAGTACATTTTCAGCAAATGTTCATTTTCGGGTGAACTATTACTTATTGGAAAAACCTATATAACTTATTGGAAAATTTGCAGCAGCTTCCCACACGGACAAGGAGTAGTCCTAAAATGTTAATGACGAGTCTCCACTGAGATTCCTTTAAAGCCTTGGACTCAGATTAATCTGTGTCAGATCAGCCCTGAATAAATTATACCTCTTCTCAACTGGCATTCTTCAGTGACAAAGAAAAAGCAGTGGTGATCAAAAGCCCCCTCTCTTTCCAGAGCACATCCTGACATGAGATTTCCAAACCAGGACAGAGACAATTTTAAACACACTGAGGCTTAATTAGGACTATAAGCCTGTGGGTGATTTCTTATACATTACACTTAACTAAAGGCAGGAAGCAGTACATAATAAGCTCATCATAACTGCGCACACAAATACTCATAAATCATATTCTATGTGCTTAAAAATGCCATTAGTAAATATTAACTCCCTGAGATGTATGATTTATGGGTAGTGAGACTAGTAGCTTTAATAGCAAAAAACTGCACAGGGCTTTTCAATATAAACCACTGTGATGTTTTCTAGAGTTATGGTACATTATAGAGTACATTATAGAAAGCCACTGGAAGGGATTCTGAAGCAGTAAACCCTAAAATCCAGTTGACTTACCCTTTGACCTTTGAGCTCTTTTTTCCTGGTTGCCGTGGTTCCTGAGAGGAGGCAGGGTCTCTTGGCTCAGCTGGCTGGTCTGCATCTTGATTGGATGCTGCTCCAGCAGGGGCGGGGCCAGATGATGGGGAAGCAGAACTTGCCTTGAGGGTTTTTTGTAGGTTTGATACCTAAATAAAGAGGTGAGAAAAAAACTTGTCACTGAATTCTGGAGCTGTCAAAGTGAAATAAAAATGAATTCTTGAAACATACAGTGAAAAGAGTAATGTTCAAGATGCTATATTAAAACACAGTATACTCTATATTGTCTACTATAAAAATAAATATATAGTAAACACTTAAAACAACACTATACTAACATAACCAATAAATGTGGTTATTTTGAATATTGATCTAATTTTGTGTAAAAATGTCTTAAAGGGCCATGACATGAGAAATCAAATCTGCTTTGATCTTTTGACATACCATTAAAACATCCTTTGAGTTTAATATCTTAAAATGTCCTACTCATTATTTATTTAATCAAGCTCCAAAAATGGCTCGTTAGGATAATGTGGGATTTGTAACATCATACAGGCAAATATATTTGCATATGACCGCTGCCAGAACAAGACGTTAAAGAATAGTTATACATCATTGCACCATAGGCCCCATCTACTGGCATTCAGTCAGCTTAACGGGTGACTTTTTGTGCAAAATAATTTATTAACATTATAACTGAACCTTAAGGAACATATTAAAATAACAAAAAATCCATGTCATGACCCCTGTAACTTTTGGCAGTCCAATCAAAAACTAAGCAAACACTATCTATTCTAAACATAGCCTTTATATACTTAATGTTTAATTTAACATTTAAAAACATAAAACTACTTTTATATGTGGGTTGATGAACTAATGCTTATTTTTTGTTTGCAAATCATATACAAAATCACTTGAATATACTTCTTCAATGATTAACATGCTTTAGAATCCTGAGTTGACATTCATATTGATATTCTTGGGGGGCTCAAAGTAAAAAAAAAAAAAAAGTCAGGGTGATGCAACTGTTCTGAAATCATAATGAAAAAAACTTCAAAAGAATGAATTTCATAGTTTTCAAAGTAGTTTGGCACAATTTTTATTATTTATATAAAATGTATATCTATATATCTATAGATAGATAAGATAGATATTTAACTATTGTTAAATATCAAATGTATTCTGAAACCTGGAAAATAATGATTAAATGTGTTCACTCAGTTATATACAAAGTGTAAGGGAAAATATAAATGTTACTTTTAACTTGACTTTTACATTACATTACATTACATTTAAGGGTCATTTGAAACGCCAAATAATATTTAAAAAAAAAAGTCAAAATCACATGAATACTTTCTTTATTCTTTATCATAGACATTATCTTATACTGTATGTCACTTAGGAAGGATAAAGATTCACACACAAACCTCTGTTTCCACTTGAACTTTGACCTTGAGCTGGCTCTCTCTGTACTGATTGGCTCTTGACACCTGCTCCTCAATGCCACACAGAACTGCTTCACAGCCTGCACACCTGGGAGAGACAAACACACAGAATATTTAATACCACCAGTAAGGCATTTTCCTTTTTACATCAGAAACAGAATCCATCACAGCATACCGACACAAACACAAATACACGCTTACCACTCCTGCAGTGTGTTGGCAATGTTGGGTAATTCGTTGGGGCCCAGGTCTCGACCTATACTGCAATCGACCTCGACCTGCTGGTTCCTCTGGTCCAGTTTCCCATGGATAATGTCACTGTAAACAGCCTCGATCAGCAGGTCTTCCAGCTCGCGCACATTCTTCAGCTCTAACTGCTGGAGCAGTAGTGAATACGGCAGACACTATCCAGAGAAAGAGGTGTTTTTTTAGCTTAGTTTCTTCTGAATTCTATGCTCTGGGGTAAGTTTAAACTTCTCATTTGCTCTAGTAATACTACAAAGGCTTGATAAGAGAATATTGGTTTTGTCAATCATGCAGTCAATAACACTAATAGCCCATATTGTTAACAGCTGTGTGCTGATCATAACGGACCTCATTAAAAACAGTGCTAATAAACCCTCAGTCGAGAACGGATGAATCACTACCTTTAGATTGGAGGCCAGGCTGATGATTGACAGGTGACGGAGTTTGTTCTTCTGGGCGGGTGTGAGTTCAGGAAGTGAGGCTGCCCTCTCTAAATGGCAGACATACATTAAATTAACATACATTATAACCATCCACACAGCCGGGAGGAAAACAATGGATTACATTAAAGCCCTGGTAAAATCTGCAACAGAACATGGGCCAGAGACTCGCACTTCCCCCTCACAGGAGTTAACTTATTTAGCAAGGCAAAGGGCAGCATATACAGTCTCATTCTGAGTCAGAGCAGGGAATGAACCTGCCGCCTCAGAAGGCCAATATCTGGTCAGATCATTTGTTGTCATGGTTACCTTTATAGTCGCAGTAGGTTCCATATGCAAAAAGATTGAGAAGCTGGTACACTGGAGCGTGGGGACCCATCTCCAGCTAGAGAGAGGGAAAGTGAAGTGCAGACAATGATTGATATGACAAAGTGTTGAAGTATTTTGTGTTGAGCAGGTAAACACTTTAGCTGGGCTCTGTAGGAATGGCGGTGCAGTACACGAGTGCTCTGGCATCTCTGTGCAATATGTGGCGGAGAAACGTGCATGCAATGCACTGATGATGACATCTGTTGACTTGCCAATTTGTTTTTATTATAGCACTCCTAACAAATATCAGTATAATAATATATAATGCAATAAATATATATGCTATGTTCAAAAGTTTGGAGTCTGTACTTTTTTCCCGAAAAAAAGAAAGAAATACTTTTATTCAGCAAAGACACTTTAAAATGATCAAAATGACAGTAGAGACATTTATAAAATAACAATAGATTCTATTTCAAATAAGTGCTTTTCTAGTCAAACAATCATGAAATAAATGTAGCATATTTTCCACAAAAATATGAAGCAGCACAACTTTTTTTAACATTGATAATAAGAAGAAATGTTTCTTAAGTAGTAAATCAGCATATTAGAATGATTTCTGAAGGTTCATGTGACACTGAAGACTGGAGTAAAAGCTGCTGAAAATTCAGCTTTGCCATCACCAGGATAAATTACATTTTAAAATGTCTTAAAATAGAAAACAGTTCTTTTAAATTGTACTAATATTTCATGTTTTTATTTGGATCAAATAAATGCAGCCTTGGTAAGCACGAGAGACTTCTGTCAAAACTGTAAAGAAAATGCAAACTTTCAAATGGTAGTATTACAAAATTTCCATTTAATATATAATCTAATATAAGTATCTATATAAATGAATACTGACCTCAAATATACAGAATATTCTAAATGGGGAAAAAAAAACTTGTAATTGCAACCTGACTGCCTGTCACTTTGAATGTGAATCAAACCATAAAAATTTGATGTTTTTTCTAAATCCCATTCAAATTATATTAGTGTAATATGCTCTTGAAAACTTTTAAAGAATATACTACACTAATCTGATTTGAATGAGATATACAAGAAATTGAATTTGGTTTTAGACACTATGGCGAAACACATCAAGAAAGAAAACAAAATAGCTCAAGAGCTTGGACAAATGATTAATCGCCTTGACATTAAATTTGACACACCAACGCTGCCATTAAAATAATAACATTTGACACAGAACTCACTTAAAGTCATCAAGTCAAACTGAAATAGATTTTGCAGCACAAAAACTCACCTCGCGGACGTTGGGCAGTTCTAGTATGTCTGAGAAAACATAGAGGCCTGGGGTTTCCAGCAGAGAGCTGATGGCCTGAACCAGAGCTGAACCAGAGAGAGACAGCAGCTGATCCACCTCCATCTGACAGAAAGAAAGAGAGTTTAAACCAGGGCTGTCCAAACTCGGTCCTGGAGGGCCGGTGTCCTGCAGAGTTTAGCTCCAACTTGACTCAACACACCTGACTGGAAGTTTCTATGCCTAGAAAGAGCTTGATTAGCTGGTTCAGGTGTGTTTAATTAGGGTTGGAGCTAAACTCTGCAGGACACCGGCCCTCCAGGACCGAGTTTGGGCAGCCCTGGTTTAAACAACCCAGATCCCAGCTTCTGAAAACATGAGGTGGATATTCAGATCTAAAGAACAAGTTTCACAACTGTTCAGGGCTGTGTTCAGACTTACAAGATGCAAGAGCAGTTCTTATTAAATCTGTTCTTGCAAGCCTCAATAACTCATGTACAATAAACACGTTTCATTGGGCTTGTTAAATTGCTGTTGATCCACAGCAATATGCTTTCGACGACACTTTGATGCAGGAATTTAATATGACAGGTCGCTCGTGGTAAAAATAACTACAATTTCAGGGCGAAGTTATGCATGATGCACTTTCATGATGATTAAAACAAGGCTGCCAAGTGCACTAGAAGATTACAGCTCTGAGACAGCCAGGAAGAGATGTATTTAAATGCACTTGACACAATTAGATTATTTAGGAGACTACAAATGATAACAAACACGCATACATGTAGAATAACAACACATTTGAAAACAAGCAACGTTTTATTAGTGAACAAAATTGTTAGTTGTGTTAATTGTGTTCCTCGACAAAGTTACTAGGCTTTAGTACATGAATCCATAGTCTAACCGTACGTTTACTTTATTAACTGTTGTCTAAAAGCATTCTGTGTTGTTTAATATTAATAAACATAAGTTTAAGAGAATAAACTAGTCAGCTCGTGCTCAGTGTTCAGCACCCGGTATGAAGTACATCAACAAACCAGCAGCTAGGCCTTGTCGTTGGTAAACTAAGGTCTTACGTAAACACGCATCGTTACATACTTTGTCAAGTACGCTTACATTTTTAATATTAACATGCGACCGCATTTCGTGTGGTAAAACGTGCAGAAAAAGCGGTATATTTACCTTGTTTATAAAGACTGAGGTTGTTTGTGTCAACTGTGGTGCCACTGCTACTTCCGCTAGCAAGCGTGCTGCGACATAAAACGTGCTCTTTGATTGGCGGACAGGTAGAACGGTGGGCGTGACCACAGAGCGATGGCGAGAGTGAGCGGATACACATCGCCACCGTGTAGTTATAAGAATTATAGCGTCTTAGGAAGTCTTCTCAATGAAACTAAGCCAGTGATTAAGTAGTAGTAGTAGTAGTAGTTTGGAAAGAAATAATGACATTTATATATGACATTTGTTTACAAAACCAATAAGTATTTAGATTAAAACATTTATGTATTATAATTTGTCTTTACATAAATGCAGTCAGCTGTGTCCAAAAATTTGATGTATCTGTAGAGGAGTTGCGTGAAGACAGAATAGCATAAAATGTTGCGGAACAAATTTTCTAACTCTTGTGTAATGTCATGATCTTGTGTTGAATTATGTTTTATATTGAATTCTTCTTGTACCCTTCTTAAATCAACCTAATGGTTTGTTAGTCTTAGCTGGCTTGAGCTGGTTTCTCAGACTGACCAGCTCAAAAGTGCCTGAAACCTTACTAAAACCAGCCAACAGATCATCCTGACCAGGTTAGAAGACCAGTTGAGACCAGCAAGCCTGCTTAGACTCGTCTATGATATTATCTTTTTCCAGCAAATTGGTTGTTGCAAAAAGTGCCTGGATAAGTTTGATTGCATAATACTTAAAATCTTTTTTTTTTTTTCCTTTGGTGCCTGAGGCGAACGGGGTGATGATGAGAGGAAAAAAACATTATTATGCAATGTTTTAAGAGTCCCAAATCTCAAGCCAAATCAAAGACACACAAACTAAATCGAACCTGAGAATTTTCATTTTACTGTTTATTAAAAAGAATGAAGGCAATAGAAAAATAAAGATTAATTTTTATGCATTTTCTCTTCAAATCAAACGTTAATGGTGATAGGATCCATCTCACAGATTCGTTTGTAATTGAAATCACAGGGCACGTCAAACCACGTCTTGGAGCGAGAGTCCAGCACTGCACAGTCTTCTCCGTGAATCCCACCTGACTGGTGGTTATCGGGCTCTTTATCCCATTCACTCCAGAACCTACAGAGAGCAGCAGAACAATCAGGAAAACATCATATTAATACCACCTCAGAGAAACCAATTTGCCTTTAAATAACCACCAATGCCTTGACTGTCACTGAGACTTTTTTAGACAAATTCCTGCTTTAGTTTTAGGCTACTTGTCCAAATTCAGGGTTTTCAGATTTTTTTAAGAACCAAGGACCCCCAAATATGAAGGGACATAAAATATAAATGTAGCTATAGGCTATATTTGAGATTTATATCATCTGAATGCTGAATAAATAAGCTTAGGATAGGACAATATTTGGCCGAGATACAACTATTTGAAAATCTGGAATCTGAGGGTGCAAAAAAATCTAAATATTGAGAAAATTGCAATTAAAGCTGTCCAAATGAAGTTCGTAGCAGTGCATATTACTAATCAAAAAGTACGTTTTGATATATTTGCGGTAGGAAATTTACAAAATATCTTCATGGAACATGATCTTTACTTAATATAATGATTTTTGGCATAAAAGAAAAATTAATTTTGACCCATACAATGTTGGCTATTGCTATACAAATAACCCATGCTTCTTATGACTGGTTTTGTGGTCCAGGGTCACATATATACTGTGTGAGAAAAAAAAAGTATACATGCAATTGGCTTTTGTCCAAAACAAATGATTGAAGTATTATCTGAAAAATATTTTTACATCAATATTAGAATGAATGAACGAACGAACGAATGAATGAATGAAAAAACAAACAAATAAATAAATCAAGCAAGTTAAAGGCGACAGTGGTGAGGAAAAGCTCTGTAGAAAGGTACAACACAAATAAAAAATAAAAACTATTAATGCATTAAAAACATGTATGTACATTGAAAATGTGAAAACCCCTAGTCGGTATTATTTTTGTTCAGATTATCTGTATGTGTGTGTGTGTGTACCTACTTAACCATTATTTTGGGGACAAATTTGTACCCAAAGGTAAGCTAAACCTGACAAAATCTCCAAAAACCTCCCTTTGGGGACGTCCTTATTTGTAAAACTGGTATTAAATGAAAGTAAACATTTTTTTTTTAATTGTAAAAATGCAGAAATGTTGCTATAAGGGGAAGGTTTAGTTGTGGGGCAATAGAGTATACAGTTCGTACAGTATAAAAAACATTAAGCCTATGGAATTTCCACATTTAGATAGCTCAGGTAACGTGTGTGCGTGTGTGCGTGTGTGCGTACGTTGTATTAACCACCGTATTGTCCACCCATTTCCACACTCCCTCAGTCTCAATGTCTGATAAACCAATCCAGAAATGATAGTCAAGTCCACCACGATTGCGTGCGACACTCTCAAGTGTGTGCTGTAATAAAAACGAAAATATATCAATATATCAGCCACATTGAATGAACATAATTTGAAAGTTTTCATCTTGTATACGTAAGAAGTCCATTCACGAACACTGCCTCACACTTACATGTTGTTGGTGGCTGTGCAGTATAGTCAGATGGCTGCCCATAGACGCGCAGCTGTCTTTGCTGTGCTGCCAGTCAAGTTTATCCTCACTAAAGAAATAACACCTCCCTTCTAAATGCAGCCAGTCTTCTGGGCATGGCCTACATTTGATCACTGCAGAAGATAGATGTTAATGAATGAATGGGTGAAAGGAAGGGAGAAAGAAAGAAAAAAATAACAAAAATAAGTTTGACCCTTGGGCATCAAATATAATTCAAAGATAGGCTGTACATACACAAATATTTTTGTTTCCTCACCTGGTTTTGAACAAGTCTGTCCAAGGGTTGTGTATTCAGAGCAAAGGCGGGAGAAACGCTCCTGCATGGCTGTGAGTTTGAGAGTTAGAGACGCAGCCTCAGACTCATCATTCTTGACTGGCTTTACAGCGACAGATGATCTGCGACTGTTTACCACTGCAGAGAGACAGAGTTTTATATATCAATATATTAACCCAGCAGCCATGCAAAGACTGGTCTTAAATAAATTGATAAGTTACCAGCTAGCTACCAGCAAATCAGCTATTTATTATTATTGCCTATCAGGGATATTTAGAATTTATATTTGGAATTATGTCTGCATGTATATCCTCCTGATGCTGTATACAAAACATTTAACCAGTCAATAGCAAAAAAGGCTATTCTATTCTATTCTGTTATTATGTAGGGATATGCAATATATTGTACAATATCACTTATTTGGCTATATTATAAAATTTTATTTATCGGTATTTGTCAATATTGTTTATACTTATCTTCTTTTTTTTTTTTGTTACATGTAGATCACCTTTGCCATCATCCAATGCTCACCTAAATTTACACTATTAAAAACACTATTAATTTAATAACACTGTTAAATGTAATCTTCAGCAATTCTCAAAATGAACACTCATTTTTCTTGTACATTATACTTTTCTGATGCCTAAATAGATTTTCACTGTATTTATAACGAGTGATTTCATTATTTTAATGTTTTAATTTTAATTATTTATATTTGTACTTAATTTAAATATTTAGACAAAATATTACAGAATTTTAATATCAGCATATCAGTATCTCGCAAAAGTTTAATATCCATTCATCCCTAATTTAATTATTCTATTCTATTCTATTCTACAAAATATCAGTACCATATTTTATATTGGCCGTGTATGCTCATTTCCCATATTATACATTTACATTACCTAAGTGTTACCTTAATTTAATAACACTTTTATTAATTTAATAAAACTTTTAAATGTGTTCTTTAGTAAACTTCAAAATAATTTAAATATGAATTTAATAATCACATTTAAATAGCAGTTCTCAAATTGAATATAATTTTTTTTTTCATACTGTACATACCTGTACATTAGACATCAAAACATTATATAATGTTGTGATGTCCAAACTTAAAATGTGATTTTAGTTTTTGGTGCTTTATTTTTTCATTTATTTAGAGAAGATCAAATTTTAATATTTGCTTATCAGTATTGTCCAGCATTTTGCTATTGGTGCATCTCTAGTCTAGTCTCTTCTATTCGTTATGAAACCCTCTGCACCAGAGTTTCAGAGGCGTGCTTACGTGCATAATGTCTGTTTACTTACAGAAAACGCCAAGTACTATGTTTGCACAAACTGAGGTCAATAGAGCAATGAGCAGTACAAGAGAAGCCTGCCCCCTCAAACACTTCGCCCCTTTGTGAACACCTGATGAAACACAAAATCATCGTCAGATTAGTTGATTATTACTCTGACTTGTCCCACATTTCTCTACATTTATCTTCCACTCCCCACTCAAGTTCACACACTCACATATACACACATACATTACCTTGTTTGCCTTGCGATGTGAGTATAAGTCTGTTTCCACTATGAGAGATATCCTCTGTGAACTCTTGTAAACTGGTGTAATTTTCAATATCTTCCATCTTTAAACAAAAAGTTCAGTAAATTTGTCAAACACCGTCTTCTTTATTTAACAACAGAGCTTCTGTCTGACAAGAGTAATGTCTTTATCTTCTAGTCCTGTCCTCCAGATCACCAATAAAGAAATAACTGTCCACGAGGAAGAGAGCAATCAAAAGAGAGCTTCCCTGGAAGAAATTAAGAAGAGAAAGTTCGAACTGAGTGTTTCTGCTCAGACTTGTATGAACTGCTCCTTTTCACAGCTCACTGGGCTCTAACTTTTATCCCCCCCCTTGTCTCCCTCCCCCTGTGTCTGTGATCATGTACACATTTCAGGGCTGCTGGGTAAACACCAACAGGATGAATTAGAGGAGAGCTGGTTATGCAATACTGAACTTTTTACCATACACAGAACAGAACACAGAACATTTTTTCAATGAATCAGTAGATCATTCCAGCCAATAAAAAGAACAGTTTGTTCATAATAGTAAAATTATTTAGTCCCCCACCGCATGTATTCCTGTAAAATATTTCATACCGAACATGTTGGGAAATCCATCTGTACACAAAACATCTAAACATGTTTTGTGTTTAACTTAAGGTTAAAGATAAAGATAATTTACATGGAGTCCACATTAACAGCAACCTAATTAATAAGAAGTGAAACACTTTTAATTTCCTTTTCTGGGAAATCTGACATCTAATGATTGAAGTAATTACAGCCATTATGCTAAATATAAATAATAAAATGCAACAAATCATATAAATATATCCTAGTTAAGATAGGAAAAAAGCAACACTTTTAAAAGGGTGGGGGAAAAAGCGCTTTTCATATCTTTTGTTGTCATTCCATTAGTCAGAGTTTTGGTGGAAAAGCACAACAACAAAAAAAAGAAAAGCACAAATCCGTGGTAAGGGCTGAACACTGCTTGTATCACTGAAAGATTTAACAGATTCTCTTGTGCAACTCTCAGAGACTGATGTGACATCAAACTGTGTAGAAAAAACGAGCCAAAAGCATGATGCAGCACTGTCACAAAATGATGACTCAGGCTATTGATCAATCCATGACTCAGAATTTATGTTAATTCATCTGGCCTGGTTTCATATGACACTGCTGTTTTTCATTAAAGACTTCCAGAGCTCTGTACTGTGAAAGTGAATGTATTTTCTGTCTCCATCTTCCAAAATTCCAGTTTTACAGAGTTAAAATTTTCCCACACCTCCACGTCCCGCTTGTGATTGAGCCATTCCCCAGATAGGAGTCACTTTCTTATCACTTTGAGATAGGAGTGCAAAAAAAGGACATTCAATGAATCAAGAAAAGAAAAACAGAATAAATACATTTTATGAGACAAAACTATATGTGATTTTCTCATTTGTTGCTTGTCAGAAAAGTCTCTGCTAACTGAGTAAGTGTAAATGTGAATGTAAGACTTTAATTGCAATGGTATATATGGAGCTTCCTCCATATTTATAAAGTATGTCCTGTGTCATGTACAGATATGCCAACAGGACAAATTAAGTCATGTTATTTTTATATGACCTGTAGAAAGTGCTCAGCTGGAGTCATTCTCAATGCAGACTGCAGACGTGTCTCTGTCTCTCAAACAGCTGTTTGTTTATCATAAAAAGGTTAGTCTGCATGGCCTCTGCATTCCTTTTCTGTGTCTCCAGCTGTTTCTTCACTTCCTCTTCCTTCTTTCTCAAAAACAGCTGCATCTCCTCCAAATTCTGTTCTGAGAGTAATATTACTTCTACTCCACTACTATTACTACTAATAAAAAATAGTTTTACCTTAATCTATACATTTTCAGTGGTTTGTGCCATATAATTCAGTTCTTTGTTGTCTTTGGCAAAAAACTCCAGTCCATTCTTCAGCACGTCCTTTAAGATAAAAAAACCCCCAGCAGACATCCATAAAAAGCCATTAAATGCTCTTAAGTTGAATGAGTTCAGTTCTACAAGCTTTGAAACGTTTTGAAAAGCAGTGAGGTGAAAACATTTGATTTTATTCCTCCTTATCAGTTTTAAAAATGTGTTAAAGTTTTCCTCCATCTACACTCTTAAAAATAAAGGTGCTTCACGATGCCATAGAAGAACCTTTTTGTCTAAATGGTTCCATAAAGAACCTTTAACATCTGAAGAACCTTTCTGTTTCACAAAAGGTTCTTTGTGGCGAAAGAAGGTTCTTCAGATTATAAAAAGGTAAGAAAGAGATGGTTCTTTAAAGAACCTTTGACTGAATGGCTCTTTGTGGAACCAAAAATGGTTCTTCTATGGCATCGCTTGAAGAACCTTTTGAAGCACCTTTATTTTTAAGAGTGTACCTAACCCTAAAAATCCTAAAATACCCAAACTGTTAGTACTGTTATTACTATATAGATTGTTCTCAAATTATTTCACATACGATACTGTGTGAGAAAATAGTATGCTGTGTTTTCTTTCTTTCTATTTTCAATCAACATTTCTCTGTACCCCCAGCACCACTTTGTGGTCCCTGGACTTCAAAATCCATGTCCTAGAGCAGGGGTGCCCGACCCTGTTCCTGGAGATCTACCTTCCTGCAGAGTTCAGCTCCAACCCTGATCAAACACAACTGAACCAACTAATTAGGATCTGAAGGAGCACTTGATAATTACAGACAGGTGTGTTTGATCAGGGTTGGAACTGAACTTTGCAGGAAGGTAGATTTTGTCTGGTACCCAAAACCTGTTAACAAAGTTTTGTCTGGTACCCAGAATCAGAGTTTTTGTCTAGTACCCAAAACATTATCTTCAGCCCAAGAGGCAGAGTGAGGAAGATTTATAGCAATAACAAAATTGATTTATAACAATAATAACAATTTATACAACAATTACTATGCACTTAAAATGTGGTCAGATGTAGTATTCCGGGCCTTCACAGGATTAACTTTTATTCTTTCACTTAAATATTACAAATGTCTTCATAATTTTTGAATATGCCAGTTAATACATGAGCCTTTGTAGGAGCAAGGACTCTATCACAGTATATGAACCAAAATCCCTGTACAAACATTTATTTAAAAAAAAGTAGGAAATATACACACCAACATCCAGTTTAAACATGACAAACCACATCACATGACATTATGTTGGATAAATTGTTTATTTTGTTAGATTGTGCCAACATCCTGTCAGCAAATATATATTTTGTCTGATGTTACTGAAAACCTGTTAACAAAGTTTTTTCTGGTACCTAAAACTTTATTACTGTAACAGTCTTCACTCTTAAAAATAAAGGTGCTTCACGATGCCATAGAAGAACCTTTTTGTCTAAATGGTTCCATAAAGAACCTTTAACATCTGAAGAACCTTTCTGTTTCACAAAAGGTTCTTTGTGGCGAAATAAGGTTCTTCAGATTACAAAAACGCAAGAAAGAGATGGTTCTTTAAAGAACCTTTGACTGAATGGTTCTTTGTGGAACCAAAAATGGTTCTTCTATGGCATCGCTTGAAGAACCTTTTGAAGCACCTTTATTTTTAAGAGTGTTCTACCAGCCTAGGCAGACTGAGGAAGATTTATAACAATAACAAAATTGATTTATAACAATAATCACAATTTATACAATAATTATAATTTATATCAAAATTAATAGGATGACCAGACCGTTTCTCAGACTAAATGGTTTATAAATGTCACTTAAAATTCAAAGCAGGTTTAGTAAATGGAATTTTTGATTTCTATATAAATCTATTTATCTCCACACCACACTGTGTGAAGGAGAGACATATTGTCTGCATTGCAAAATACAACCTGACGTTTCTCACTGTCTACATAAACCCCGACTCTGCTGGGTATAATCTGGGTGACGATTGGGGTTTCTTCACCTCCCCTTACAGCATACAGTCTGTCATTCTTAACAGAAAGAGATATGTTCTCAAAACATTTAGAAAACAGTGTCTGCCAGACAGAAACGTTTTTCTCCTTTGGGTAATATCTAACTGTAAGTCCATGTTCCCATCCTGCTTCAGCTCCTACATCAACCTCCCAGTACACCTGACCAGGATGTATGTTCTCCACATAATTGTCCTTATAACCATTGTGAAACTTCTGGAATTTGGCAAAGTAATCTTCCCCTTGAGACTGCAGATGGCTCTCTTTTTTGATAGTCAGTTTCAGGTCTTTGTCTATTGTAGATGTATCTGATAGATCTAAAGAAATAAAAGATTGCAGGAAACAAACATTCTCCAAATTAATGAAACGTAATAAATAATAAAAAACTCATGTTTACATAAATCTGATGACCTATGAAGTGTAACAACAGAAACTCAGCAAGAAACAAAGAATGTATAAAACATTACTATGTGAGATGTTGCTTTAGGCTCAACTCACCTTGTTTAACAGAGCCTAGCATGTCTCTCCAAACAATTAGTGGCAGGTCAGTTTCATAAGGGCCAAGGGTGAAGTGGTCAGAAATCATTCGAGTACCATCAAGTCTTGACTTAAATCTGTGGAAAAGAATTGTTTCAAATGTATTTAAGCCACACTGAATGTAAGCTCTAAGCTAATGACATTTTTTTTTTTATTATAATTTGCAAGTTTTTGATTAAATGCCTGAAATAAGGTCTGTGGTTAACACAAGCTCAAGATATTGTCATGTTGTATTCGAAGACACACAATGTGAATGTGGTGTAGTTCATTTATAGCCTAGCTTTTAGTTTTGGCAATTTATTTACAGATTGATTATTTTGTGGTGGTCTACTAGAATAGGTTTGCAAAATTTAATGCTAAAAAAACCCACATTATTTTTAATTCATATATGGGGCTGTTGAATCCTTGAATCTGATTGGTTGGCAAACGTTCTAAGATGTGTTTTGACTGCCATTACATCTTCATATCACTTTGCCAAATGATTTCAGTTATTTCAAAGGTCCTTACAGCCAGAAAAAGAACCAATACACAATAAGATAAAAAAAGACAAATTATTTCCATCTATTGCCACAAAATTATGTTTTATTATGTATGGAAAGCACTCTCTTTCTCCCGCTCTCTCTCCTTTACAAACGCACACACATACAGCCGCACCGAAACGTGTTGTCAGCGCTGCTCTGATGATTATATCAGTAAAATAGTTTCTAGTAACTACATGACATGAGGTAATAACAGTACTGCTCTTGAATAAGATCTCATTCTCATTCTCTAATTACTGCATTAATAACTGCATTGGTCTGCTATTAATGGCTCAAGCCTTCGTTACTAGCTGTAAAATTACATTTTGGAATTAGCAACGGAAGTATGGGATGAGATGCATAAGAAATTTGACCAGTATGCCCATACTTTCTCCATAGTGCCCACACCAAGTCCACAGTGTGGAAATACAATGGGCATGTTGTTGGCCCACAATTGACCCCATTGTTTGTTCACTCTGCTTAGTGTGGACAACCCTATTGTGTGGGGCCCACACGTGCCCCACATTTCTTACTGGCATCGGTGCCCATGGTAGGCTGCCTGTGCAGGGCTTAATTTCCTGCCCACAGTGAGCATCTTGCTGTATTAATGTTTATTATGAATTTATTAAATAGCCAGCTGCAGCTAATGATTTTCTTTCACATCCTTTTCTCACATCCAGGGGGTGGAGCTAAGACTTATAGCATTCAGACTTAAGCATTATTTTCTAGAATTCAATGGATTGACATCAATTATTCTTTACATAATTGACAGTGTTGCAGCACCTGTTTTCATCCTCTGTCTGAAAGGGTTTTATTTGTGCATCATTGTTTGCTTTCCTTGCTTCCGTTCATTGTGTCTTAGCTCCACCTCAGGATGTTAGAAAAGAATGCAAGGAAAGAAAATGAGGATGGAGGAATCGATGGAAAACCGATTTGTTTACTGGAATATTCTTCATCAATTAAGCGTCACTTCAAAGTTTCATCAGCTGCGATAGAAGTTGGTTATGTGCGCTCCTCATTTGGGAGTCTCACTCATGGTCTTCGTGGTAAAAAGTGACCGGACACCTGAAATTTAACTTTTTTTTCTTCAGTAAAATCAATCTAATATATTTTTGATCAATAATATTTTTTCTTTTGTATTTTGAGAGAATGTTATGGTACTAATTAATATTTATGCAATAATTATGATACATTTTTCCCACTGAAAATAGTACACATTTTTTTTTCAAATTTTTTCAAATTATTTTCCAATTAATGCAGTATTTCAGATTAAAATAAAGACTAGGCCTTTAAAATCCAATTTTTGAAGGCAGAATAGCACCTCCTGGTGAGAGCAAAAAATGAAGAAGAGAAAAACCTGTCATTTCATGGTGTAACCACTAGATTCCTGTATACAGTATGACTCTATAAAGAAGCTTGTGAATTCCCTAGTTGTTTTTATACATAATTGTTTACTTTTATTAGGTTGTGGATTTAAATGTCAATTAAGGCATTCTCAAAGACTACTTTTTGTCAAGGTTTATATTTTTTGTTGTTTTAAATGTTGATTTGAAGTGTAGGTTTTTGCATTATTATTACTACATTCAAACCTGAACACAGAAAGCATTTTGTTTTAGAGTGTAACCCCTTCCTTGCTGTCCACCTTTTTACTGCAGTGTATTTGAATTATTGATTTTATTTTACATAGTTGCAGTGTTAGAGTCACACCAGTTCATAGGTGTCCGCGCGTGTGTGAGTTGGTGTGTTGATTTTGCACTCTAGATGTTTTAGAGATTCACCCCTTCATTGCTGTGCAATTTTATTCTGCATTGTGGGGGAGTTGTAGATTGTACACACAAAAATTGTCTGTATTTTTCATTTTTTCCCATTTCCCATTCATTTCTTATGGTCGGCCATTTTTGACCGAAGACCATGAGTGTGACTATTTTTTTTTACGACCACTTAGCTTTTTCTAATCATGACCTCAATTTGTTCACATACCAGGTGCCATAAAAGTCATCAAGTTTCGTACCATTCTGGTGAAGCTACGGTTTTTAAAAATTCAAAATGTAAAATTCTCCGGTCAGAAGTGACCGGAGAACACAAGGGTTAAGAAATTCATAATAAATATTAATACAGCAAGATGCCCTGTTTAAATATGTGAAATATATGGTTTATTTAAACTGCAAAGGTAAAATATAAACACTTAAGCACAGAAAACACCTATGCCTATATCGTCACTCCTAGCTCCTCTGAAAGCTTCCTCATTCTTCATTCCTTGTCTGGGTCTAAAAGGCGCTGTTCACACGAAGAGTCGCCACTTCAAAGCATACACTTTCCATGAGGAGACAGCTTCCTAGGTCCCATCAAGCTTAGTTGAGAGATCAGAATTTAGGAGTGGGCCACCTCTGGGGCCAAACCCACAGTTTCCACATTTTGAAGCAGGGGTGTTATATTGACCCCCGCACCTGTGACAGAAGGTCACTACTGGTTGGAGACCTTTCTAGGAGAGATATTGGGTCCAAGAACCACACTGTGGGATGCGATGTAAGCTTTGGTTGCATTGAAAATATCACAATCAGTCAAAACTATTGCCGTGAAAAATATCAAACTATCATATTTAATACATGCTACTTCTACTTCTGCATAACAGCTGGTTAAGAATAAAAAGCTGAAATATAATTGTTTACTGTAGCCCATAATGTGTTTCCTCCAAAAGTAATGTTGAGCATATTATACGTGTAGCTATTCATTCACCCATCCATTCATACATGGTCAGTAAGTGAAACATGATCTTGCAGTCGTGTTATATTACAGAAAGCACAAAGTAAATGCAGCCAAACAGACACCTACAGGCTTCACACACAAATTAGAAGTTCATTACGACAAATTGTGACAGTCGTGTGCAGCCACTGTGGTTGCAGTCAGCGTCTTAAGTGCAAACACGTTAAAAAAATTGTGGAGGACAACAGGCAAAGCAGGCAAAAAATGTTTGTGAAAATGCATTTGACATCTTACTTGGTTGGCAGAGCAGACTTGATGTCTTTGTTCTCACTGAGTGTGATTGTATCAACCAAAGGGAAACCCTTTTCACTCCACCACTGAAAATATTGGAAACGGTTTTGAAGCTTAATGAAATCTACCATGCAATTTCTGATAAATTATAGTTCAAACAAGGTACTGGTATTTGTATTTGTGTTTAAGAGAATATAATGAAATTACCTCTAAAAACCTCTCCGGTTGGCTCATCTGTAGTCCTGACTCCAATATGGACTCCTGGTTGTTTCCATTTATTTGCAACTTTGATAAAAATGATGCATTTTGCCTCATTGATACTTCGGCACTGCTTGCTTGTCTCTGGAGTTGCCTTACCATTTCTTCCTCCTTTTTCCTCAAAAAGTCATGCATTTTGTTAAACTGAACATGCATCTTTTCCTCAAGTCGTTTGGCCCTTTCCTGTGGATTCACATTATATGAATAGTAGAAGAAATGTGACAGACAGACAAAAAAGTTGAGAGTGGCAGACCAAAAACATGAGGAAACAACAACATAGGAATGTATTTTCTTAACCTTACCTTAGACGTTGTAATTTCAAGCATCTGACTCAAGATCATGTCACCCATTTGTTTGTTGTCATGTAAAATAAATCTTAGTGCTTCCCTCACCACCTTCTAAATGAACAATGGCAACAACACAACATTTTCATCTCAGTTTCATCCTGATGCATCTTATTTGTTTAATCAATAAATAATTAACAACCTCACTGATCTCCATAGCTTCCTTTACAGGCTTGAAACTGTGTCCACAGTGTTTCTCTCCCTCCTTGCAGATGAGGCAAACCAATCTCCGGTCATTCTCACAGAAAAGTTTAAGTGGTTCCATATGCTCAGAGCATAGCATTTCTTGAGCATTCTTTGGAGTCTGTTGTCTTGTCTTGAGTTTTTGTTGTTGTAAGACGTCCACAACATTTCTCAGCACTCGGTTACCTTTAAGATCCTGTCTGGTGAAGTTTTGTCTGCATTCTGGGCATTTGTGAGCACCTTCATGTGATTCCAAATAACTTGTAATACACTGTCGGCAGAAAACATGCTCACAAGGTAAACTTACTGGATCGTTGAAGTCACTCAAACACACTGGACACATGAGGCAGAGAGAAAGGGTTGAAGCCATGTTCAACAAAAACAGAAAGCTTCACCTGTTGTAGTCAGACTAGTATGTACAGTCTTTCCTGATGGAACAATGAAGCTGTAATGTTTGTCCAGTCCTTTATTGACTAAAAACACACCCTCTCACATCAGAGAACAGAATGTTGTACATACTTCTGCATTGAATTCAAGAACGCTTAAAAAAATCTTATAAAAAACACTTGGCAACCATTTAAAACAAGGTTCAATTAATTAGTATTAGTTAATGCATTAGATGTTATGAACTAAAAAGGTACAACAGTTTTACAGCTTTTATGTCACTGGTATATCACTGTATATTTATATTTTTTAATAATATATTATATCATAGCCAATATGACGTACCAATGAATAACACTGTATTGTAAAGTGTTATCACAGTATTGATGTCGTTTTTTGTTACTCAGTGAAAAACTGTAATTTTATTAAATTTTATGGACTTTTCTTATAGAAAAAAAGCAGCTTAGCTGAGAACTTTGTGTTACGAATGTTGAAAATGGTTTATGGATTTTCACCATAATTTCTCCCTAAATACATTCGGTGATGTTTGTGGGGTGCAAAAAAGTTCAAAATATTTGGTCAGCTGTTATTATAAAAATGACATGGAAAAAGGTTGTGGATAGAAATTAACAATGGAACTGTCTTTGCTTAGTACAAGCATTGACTGAAAAGTATTTGTTCTAATACAATACAATCTGAGTCTGTATTCGATATTTTGAAAGATAGGTATATACAGTAGGTATAAGGTGTGATATTCCGGTTTGGTTTCTTTCCGAGTTATATAACCTGTGGGAGGAACCTTACCTAGTTATGCAAACCAAATATGAAACTGAAAGTGTTCGCGTATGAAACAAGAGTTGGCAGTTGAGGAAGGAAGCAAAAATGCATTCAGCTTTGTCTTTACAGATAAAGTGCTCAGTGTGCTTGAGCGATTTTACCGACCCAGTTACACTTTCTTGTGAACACTCGTTCTGCAGGAAGTGTATCACGGGCCACATGCAGGCCAGTCTGGGACCAAGCGCCTGCCCAGAATGCCAAAGTCCCTATGACGAAGAAGACCTGAAATCCAGCCGTTTATTGAGGAACATGACCTCCACTGTGAGAGAGCACCTTGCCGAGCTTAAATTGGATGAATCTACACCTAAAGAAGGAAAAGCAACCTTAAAGCTCTCAGAAATGGAAGGGATGTTGATGTGTTCTGATCACGATGAGAAATTTAAACTGTTCTGTGAGACTGATCAGAAGTTGGTGTGTGTCATCTGCAGGGATGGAGACAAACATAAAGGGCACATCTTTAAACCAGTGAAAGAAGCTGCACAGATCAACAAGGTAAACACGGGCATTTACACATGAGTCAATTCTGACTTCCCGATGAAAGCACTGCAGCTTAAAAGCTCCTTTCTTGCTTTCAAGTGTCTTTCAACTTATGCTATTTGTGCGACGTTATTCATGGCATAATTAGGTTTCTAAATTTGAATCAAAGGCTTATTTCATTTCAGATAACCAGAGAAGCTTCATTGTTCTCTGTCAGTGTTTTTTAAATCTGCCTGTCGTGGCTTTTTCTCTAGGGGGAGCTGAAGACTGCGCTGGGGTTTCTTGCCAAAGAAAATGGACAGCTGGATTACATGATCCAACAACAGACGACTGAGATCACCAAAACTGAGGTATCAAAGTGTGTGTGTGTGTGTGTGTATAT
>NW_015546094.1:188765-193268 GCF_001515605.1 Sinocyclocheilus anshuiensis | reverse complement strand
GTGTGTATATATATATATATATATATATATATATATATATATATATATATATATATAATGAATTATTTGCACTGAGACCAGGGGTTTCACATTTAATTTACTTCCACAAATTCTAAATGTCTGGACTCATATTTTGGCCTATCTATTAATTCAGAAATACATTAAAAACACAATTCATACATACAATGGCTTGAATTTTATATTATATTATATTATATTGTTTTTTTCCCGACAATTTTACCCCCTTCCCCCCCAAAAAATGCTATTTATCAATTAATAAATCATGACATTTGTTAATAAAATACTTTTTTGCTTTTTTAATTAAAAAAACAAACAAATATATTAGGTTACACACACAAAAAAAAGGGGGCATATAAGGTATAAATATCTCCTCAAGGTAAGAATGAAAACACTAAAAATCACTAATTTATAGCCACAATCTATGCATGTTTTTTCCTCTCTATTTAGGATAAATCCAAAACTTTATCAGCCCGGATCTCTGCTCAGTTTGAAGAAATGCACCAGTTCTTAAGACAAAAAGAGGATGAGGTGAAGAAACAGTTGGAGAAGGAGGAGAAGAAAGTTATAGAATTCATGCAGAATAATCAGTCTGTGATAAACAGACGGTTCATGGAGAACAAAGAGAAGGAGATTATTCTGCAGTCAACCCTGGAGATTGAGCAACCTGATCACTTTCTACAGGTCATAACACATTACATGACAGTTTTATTTTTAAAGGGTTTTGTTTTTTTAAAGGGACAGTTTTGTTTAAATAAAAAAACAGTAATCACAATTTATTTATAATTATATAACTATTAGGATCTATTATAATGTATTACCTTTGAGTTTTCAATTACAGTTATGTTTTACACTGTACATAATAAATAAAGTGTATTTGTCTGCAGTGGTGGAATGAAAAAGGATTTCCAATGACAAAGAGCATGAAGCAGAAAGCCGACATGACACCATCAAATATCAAGTAAATAAAGCACAATGGTGTTACTGTTATTTAGATCTAAATGATATCAGTGTGTGCAGGGTAGAAATGAAGCTTCGCTATGCTGACTTTCTCTATAACTTTCAGGTACATGTCAAGGGTGAAAGATCTTACTGTGCTTCCCGACTCTCTCTTTCTTGGCCCTCATGAAACTCACCTGCAGTTCTTTGTGTGGAAGGAGATGCTGGGATCCATCAAACCAGGTGAAGAATATGACAAAACACACCTTGTAAAATTCAGCTGAAGTGAAACAAGATTTGCATTCATGGAAAATGCCAGCACTTGTAAAGAAAGGTGCTAAAGTTTTATGCGGGGTTAAATTTTACACTTGTTTTCTGTCAGCTGTGTGTGAGAACTACATGCCTATTTATTTATTTATTTTTGGGGCCAGATCTATTAAACAATTCAAAAATACATTAAACACTAATACTAATAATACTACTACTAATGATAATTTAAAAAAAAATCTACTGTATAAAATCTATTAGAATTCATGTATCAATTAATCAATAAATAAAAAATATATAATATAAATATTACATTTCTAAGAACTTGGCACATAGGTTTTAAACTAGATTTTTAAAGACCCCCTTTTTCTTTTTTAGCATCCTCATCTTTATCGTTGACACATTAGGCAGCTTTTGTAAAGGTAGCTAAGACCCATCACAATTCACTATACAAACACATCAGACATTCGTGAAAAATATGCAAATTATATCACAATGACATTTAGTCAGTCACATATTGAACATCAAAAATTGTATTAATGTAAATCGACAGGAGATTTTCAAACTTTAACCTTAATTTCTTAAAAATGTAAACCAAGTTTGAATGGAGGAAATCTATACATTTAGTGGTTTGGGGAATTAATTTTAAGTTACATTTTTATGATTATGGGTTTAAAACAAACTGTAACCAGAATGTTCAGCACAGTGCTGTCTTGCAAAAATTGCTAAAACTTCTCATTCAACAAGTAATTTGTCTTTTAATAATGTTTCTGTCTGTGTCTGTGCTGTAGTTCCTGAGAGTTTGACCCTGAAAAATCCTGGACAGTCATACTTAAAAGTGTCTCCAGGGGGCGCCAGAATCCGACAAGCTGACAGAGTGACTGGTCTGTATAAAGTTTATAAAGGGAACCTTAATGTAAAGTGTTACCGCTAAAGTTTTATGTGGGGTTAAATTTTAGACTTTGGTACTGTGCTTGTCATGATCCTGTGTTTGTCTTGTTTTCTGTCAGCTGTGTGTGAGAACTACATGCCTATTTATTTATTTTTGGGGCCAGATCTATTAAACAATTCAAAAATACATTAAATATTAATACTACTAATAATGATAATTAAAAAAAATCTAGTGTATAAAATCTATTAGAATTCAATCAATCAATAAATACAAATATATAATATAAATATTACATTTCTAAGAACTTGGCACATAGGTTTTAAACTAGATTTTTAAAAGACCCCCTTTTTCTTTTTTAGCATCCTCATCTTTATCGTTGACACATTAGGCAGCTTTTGTAAAGGTAGCTAAGACCCATCACAATTCACTATACAAACACATCAGACATTCGTGAAAAATATGCAAATTATATCACAATGACATTTAGTCAGTCACATATTGAACATCAAAAATTGTATTAATGTAAATCGACAGGAGATTTTCAAACTTTAACCTTAATTTCTTAAAAATGTAAACCAAGTTTGAATGGAGGAAATCTATACATTTAGTGGTTTGGGGAATTAATTTTAAGTTACATTTTTATGATTATGGGTTTAAAACAAACTGTAACCAGAATGTTCAGCACAGTGCTGTCTTGCAAAAATTGCTAAAACTTCTCATTCAACAAGTAATTTGTCTTTTAATAATGTTTCTGTCTGTGTCTGTGCTGTAGTTCCTGAGAGTTTGACCCTGAAAAATCCTGGACAGTCATACTTAAAAGTGTCTCCAGGGGGCGCCAGAATCCGACAAGCTGACAGAGTGACTGGTCTGTATAAAGACTTCAACCCTGGTACAGTTTCAGAGGAAAACTTCCAAACTGGCCAGCACTACTGGGAAATAGAGGTTGGAGAAAAGCCAGACTGGACTGTGGGAGTTCAGATGGGAGCAGCAAAGTCAGCTGAGAGTGAGATCCTGCTCCACCTTAAACACAGTAAAGGATACGTTCTGTCCTGTGATGGAAAGGACACTACATTGAATACTCGAGACAAACCACAGAAAATAGGGTTGTATCTGGACTGTGAGAGAAAGCAGGTGTCGTTCTATAACGCAGACAACATGTCTCGCTTGGCCCAGATAAACTACAGCTCAAAGCAGCCTTGCTGTCTTACTCTGGTTCCAGGACTTTATCTGAATGGGGTGAACAGTGATCCTCTCACTGTCTGCTCATATGAGTTTAACACAGGCAAACGCTGACATGCTAGCACAGTTACTAGCTGCAAATTGTTTGAGACATGATAAATGTCTCGGATTTGAAATTGAGACATACAGGGATATCTAGGTCATCAAAGATCAGATTATAACAGCTGTGTCTGCTAAATGAGACATCATGATAATATGAACTACAATTTAAATTTGGTTTCAAGGACAAGGAGAAATATTGATCAATTCTTCAAATGAATTTCTCAACTGCAACCCAGGATTCCAGCCAAGAGATATGAGTGGTTTTCTGTTTTTCTTGTAAATGTTGTTTGATGAGCATACCTTATCTGTCTTTTATTTTATAAAAAAAATCAATAAACACCATATTGTCTCTTTTATTTTAGGACAATATTGGTAATTTACCCAATATCAGGGTTAAATACCTTAACTGCTTTTATACTTTTTTGAACTGTGAAATAAACTCAAACACATTTTCACCACCATTTGTAGACCAAAAAAGAAGAGTTTTTCAAATTGTGAATTTATATTTATACTTAAAATACTTTACATAAAATCATGTTGAAGCATTTTGCGGGTGAGAAATACAATCATTCATGTATTTTCTTATTAGGGTTAAGAGGAAACATAAGTAAGGATTTGTCCCTGCATTGAAATGATCAGTGAAAAAATTGTTTTTTGTACAATTTTGTAAAATTTATTTTAAAGATAAAAATAAAATGATAATTTATATTATGATCTCTGTCTGTGTAAAAAAACAATTAATGTTTATTAAGGTACCTGTCTCGCTTTGCTGATCACTGTATTTACAGTAATGTCATATTTAAAGCATATCTGTACATTATAGAGCACTGGAAAATGACATTGAAAGCTGTATGCAAATATCTATTATATCCATAAACTTTAAAATAAATCTTGCTGTAATCTTATTATTTATATAGTGTTTTGTTGTAATACTGTAGGCATCTCTATTTCCTCTGAGTGGTGGGAGTTCTTCCTTCCTACAAGATAAATCAATAAAAACAATTTACTGACCTCTTAAAGGGGTCATATGATGCTTTTTTAAAGATCATTATTTTGTGTATTTGGTGTAACAGAATATGTTGACATGCTTTAATGTTCAAAAAACA
>NW_015546094.1:181112-188164 GCF_001515605.1 Sinocyclocheilus anshuiensis | reverse complement strand
TTGTAACACTCCAAAGAGAAAGGAAAACTTGAAATCGCATCATATGACCCCTTTAAATAAGAAATAATTAATTAATTGATTAATTGGTCAATTGATTTAGTAATTAATTAATTAACTAATTAATTGATTGACTGATTGATTGATTACACTGTCATGATTGCAGAATGTTAAAGATCAATGTGAATCATCGGATTTGGTGATGCTCAAAACTCACCAGTTCTTCTTGCACAGATGATCTGAAGAAGAATCACAGTAGGAGCAGCAAACACTGCAATGACTATTAAAACATTTTAAAATTTGAATGTAACAATCAGATGAGTCAAGGATAGAAAATGACCATGTATTAATATTAGGATTTCTGTAAAAACCATTCATGGATATTAAAGGTGCCTGTCTTGCTCGGTTGATCGCTGTATTTAAAATTATATTTAAAACATTCAGTACAGTATGGAAAATATCCACATAAACTGTATGCAAATATCCATAATATCACTGGCATGAAGATAAATCTTGCTGTAATCGGTTATTTGTAGAGCATTTTATTCTGATATTGTATTCAGCACTATTTCCTCTGGGTGCTGTGAGTCCTTCCTCCCTGCAAAATAATTCAACACAAAAGCGTTTACTGAGCTCTCATAAGTGCAGATTGTTCCAGATCAATGTGAATCATCTGAAAAACTCACCAGCTCTTCTTGCACAGATGATCTGAAGAAGAATCACAGTAGGAGCAGCAAACACTGCAATCTCAACAATAATCACAATCACTACAGGAAAGATGTGTGGACAGATGATAGAGAGAAAGAATGAATGAACCTGTGAAACTGTAAATGACTAGATAAAATCAAGGGTATAAAACCAGAAGCATCATGCCCATTAAAACTGAGCCAAGGTGGATTTTGAATGCAGCTTCCAAAAGACAAAAAATAGCCGAATAATATTTTTTATATTTCATACAATCACACCGGCGTGATAAGAACATGCAGTGCGACACAGCATCAGCTGCTAAATTCAAATCTGCGTTCGCTGGCGTTTTTTCAGCGCTGCACATTGTAACCAATCACACAAGATTCTGTTGAGCTTACGAATGCAATGACCAATCAGAGGCGTTCAGATGAGTCATCGCTGAAATGCCAGTGGTTTGTTCACTCGCTTGCTGAAGGTATTCTGCTCTCTGACTAATTCTCTTATCAGAAACAACAAAGTGCAGATGTGTATACGATGTAAGTAGGATATTCATTTCACACTGTAAAGAGCTTCTGTGTTTATAATGAGTTTTTGCGAGTGCTTGAAAATGTTCTTTGCTTTCTTTCTGTACAATGAAAGTGTTATAATTAGTAAATTACAATGTTTTTATTAAATTCACATTAAATATGAAGTCAGTCGTATTAAAAATATTTTATGTATCAGTTCCTTGTTGTTTTCCATTCACAAATAGTCGGCAGGTGTAAAATCCATAATCTTCTTTTGTGACTTTCTTAATGTTCAGAGAGCAATCAGAGCCCAGACTCAGTCTCTTATGTCTCTTTATGTCATTCTACTTTATACCTAAAGTAATTAGTTCAACTGTAGTTTAATTTATATCTCTATTATAGATCCATGTAGTTGATGTCAGAAAGAGCATTATTACAGTACAAACTGACATTTTCACCAGAACTGCTGAACACATGAATGTCACCCACTCCACTGGTATCTGAAACAAAGATGATTTGACTGATCATCAGAGGCGATTCCAGGATCGCCTCTGATGCATCATATATATATATATATATATATACATATATACATAGTGGCATGCGAAAGTTTGGGAACCCCTTGCAGAATCTGTGAAAATGTGAATAATTTTAACAAAATAAGAGAGATCATACAAAATGCATGTTATTTTTTTATTTAGTACTGTCCTGAGTAAGATATTTTACATAGAAGGTGTTTACATATAGTCCACAAGACAAAAAAATAGCTGAAATTATTAAAATAACCCCCTTCGAAAGTTTGTGAACCCTTGGTTCTTAATACTATGTGTGGTTAAGTGGATGATCTACTAGTGTTTTTTTTGTTTTGTGATGGTTGTTCATGAGTCCCTTGTTTGTCCTGAACAGTTAAACTGAGCACTGTTCTTCAGCAAAATCCTCCATGTCCTGCAGATTCTTCAGTTTTCCAGCATATTTTGCATATTTGAACCCTTTCCAGCAATGACTGTATGATTTTGAGATCCATCTTTTCACAGTGAGGACAATTGAGGGACTCAAACACAACTATTAAAAAGGGTTCAAACATTCACTGATGCTCCAGAAGGAAACACGATGCATTAAGAGCCTTTTGAATTTGAAGATTTGAAGAAGGTAAATTGTACTTAATTTGTCTTCCGGGAAACATGCAAGTATCTTCTGTTGCTTCCGAATGGCAGTACTAAATGGAAAAAAAACGACATTTCAACAAAATAAGAAAAATTTGGTCATCTTCATCCTGTTCAAAAGTTTTCACCCCCCAGCTCTTAATTTTGGGTATTCTATAGTCTTTGTATCAACCCAAATTGGGTCAAATCAAGCCAGCTTACTAACCCAACAGTCTCAACCGAGCGTTTGGAAACAATTACCAGCGAGTTTTTATATGTGTAGGCTATAAAAAAGTACACAGTGTATGTTTTTGCTAAATCGCTTGCAAATATAAGATTGTTGTTAGGTCATACCACATAATATTAGAATAGGTACCCCTTAGTTTCAAAATACTTACAGTAGAAATAATTTGTAATTTTACAGATTATTACTCCTTTATTCCCCAAACTTCGCATATTGTTCCCTTATACCTACACGGAGGTACTGAATAGGTACACTGTAATTACAAAAAAGTTACGCTGTAAACATCGTGTTTCCTTCTGGAGCATCAGTGAATGTTTGAACCTTTTTTAATAGTTGTGTTTGAGTCCCTCAAGAGTTCTCTTTTGGGTATTCTATAGTCTTTGTATCAACCCAAATTGGGTCAAATCAAGCCAGTTTACTAACCCAACAGTCTCAACCGAGCGTTTGGAAACAATTACCAGCGAGTTTTTATATGTGTAGGCTATAAAAAAGTACACAGTGTATGTTTTTGCTAAATCGCTTGCAAATATAAGATTGTTGTTAGGTCATACATACCACATAATATTAGAATAGGTACCCCTTAGTTTCAAAATACTTACAGTAGAAATAATTTGTAATTTTACAGATTATTACTCCTTTATTCCCCAAACTTCGCATATTGTTCCCTTATACCTACACGGAGGTACTGAATAGGTAGCCTACACTGTAACTACAAAAAAGTTACTCTGTAAATTCTGCTTACTTACGGAGTACATTGCGGGTTGTAATCTAAAGCGCTACCGAACTGCGCTCAGTTTAACTGTTCAGAACAAACAAGGGACTCTTGAACAACCATCACAAAACAAAAAAACAGTAGTAGATCATCCACTTAACCACACACAGTATTAAGAACCAAGGGTTCCCAAACTTTTGAAGGGGGTTATTTGAATAATTTCAGCTATTTTTTTGTCTTCTGGACTATACGTAAACATCTTTTATGTAAAATATCTTACTCAGGACAGTACTAAATAAGAAATAACATGAATTTTGTATGATCTCTCTTATTTTGTTAAAATTATTCACATTTTCACAGATTCTGCAAGGGGTTCCCAAACTTTCGCATGCCACTGTATATATATATATATATATATATATATTCAAATTAAAATGGCAACATCGTTATATAAAGTATATGCATTCATGTGCTTCATTTTCACTGGAGGAAACAGCTGTGGTGTGATGAGGGGTGAACGCTGCGAAAACTTAGGCTATAGTAGATGGGGAACCGATTGCTCCCCCATGATATGTTGTAAACTGTATTATGACAATTGACAAAGAACTGCACAGATGCAGGTATTATAACAATCTATCGATAAACACACACGTCCTCTGTTTCTCGCTCTGTGTCGGTGCAGTCTGCGGTTGAAAAAGAACACGCTGAAAGACAAGGAGGAGTCGATCGAAGTCTGCCGCCGTTTTCATATGAAATTTAAAGGGAACTGAGGCGATCACGAATTCGTGTACAGGTCTATAGCCCCCCTAAAAATGGCCTAGGTACGCCCATGCTGATCATTATGTAAAAACCTGAACTGAATGAACATACCCTGTGACAATAGGACTTAGTGTCAAATATCAGTGCATTCAGGAGTAAAACAGTATTTACAAATGCCACAATAACTCTGAGATCACAAAAGATCAGCGCTATTAAAATAGTATTTTACTTGTATGCATATTTGTTTTTATTTAGGTGTGTTCTGTGAAACACTGTGATTCTGCACATGACTGCTAGGTGGCAGTATAACAACATGACAAGTAACAAGATAGAGAAAGAGATTAAGAGAGTTCTGGTGATTGCTGTGACTCCAGTTGTCTGGTGGTTTTGTTGTAATAAAATCCCCAGTTAGCCCTGGCCTCAGTCCTTTTCATCTGCAACACCACATTAGGCTAACTTTTTCACCAATGTTCTAGAAAGCATATAGAAATGTGTTTACCTGTGAAAAGTGAGCAGAGAATGATTAGTCCCAGCAGACACATAAGACACGTATCAGTCATTTTCTGTTTCTGTCCGTTTAACATCATCAGCTTCTCTTCTGCTTGTAGCTTCCTGTGAGACAGTTTTTATGAAAGTTGAAAAGATGTGTGCTTTGTCAACAAGTTTATGGGAGAATTTGTTTATTATACTGACTGAATTAACAGTGCCATATGTAGACTTATACAGACTGAGTGTCCAGATTCTCTCCAGCTTACAGTTCAGATGTTAAAACAAACATAGAATTCAATGGTATGAAACAACCTGCTAAAAGAAAGATCTACTGGTGGAATGATCCAGATTTCATACACATCAGTCTAAATAATATTCAGAGATGATCAGAGATGATGGTATTGTGTGTGCAAACTAAACTAACCATGTTTAGCATGCTTACAAGTGAAGAACAGCTATCAATGTCTTTAAATAACTGTGTTCAGTTAGCGAGAACAGAACTCCATGTTTTGACAGATTGTGTAATCTACATACAAATGTGTATCGTCATTTTTTGCCTTTTATGATTTTGCATGGGTGCTACCTATTTTCATAAACTCTGTGCACTTTGGTTCAATATATCATCTTGCCTCAAATATTACACTTAATAAGTTTGAAAAATACATGACAATTTTACAGCAAGTGTGGTGAATTCTATAATTTGTTGGGAGGCGGAGTTTGTAGATGACAGGGTCCATCTGTCTAACATGGGGAAGGGACCAATATGTTTGGGACTTAGCTTTTGGCTGGGCAGGTGCAGTCTGATGTCTTGAGTGGAGAGCCACACTTTTGTCCATGCTTCGGGAGTACACCAAGATGTCATGAATATAAACGGTTACAAAGCTGTGGAGGTACTCCTGGAGCACCTCATTCTTGAAATCCTGAAAAACAGAGGGAGTATTTACCAGGCCATACAACATAACTCAATATTCATAGTGTCCAGTAGGGGTCACAAATGCGCTGCTCCACTCTTCACCCTCATGTACAAGTGGTGATTTGTTGAGAGCACGTAAATGATGAAGGCTGCAAGCTTTCTTGGCCACCAAAATAAATAAATCAAAATAAATAAATAAAAACCAGGGGAGGTTGAAGGGTTGATGCAACATTTCCATTACACACTACAACAGTGTCAGTGAAATGCAGCTGTACTGTGAGATTTGTGACTAAACACTTTTTATTTGACCATCGGTGTCCTTTAATGCCATCCACCTACTCTTAACATAATAGTAAGAAAAGCAACAGCTGGACCTCAAAATAACTACAGTCAACTTGATGCCTTTGTGAACAAGAACCATCACAAATAAATCAAAGTTATTAATTATACAATGACCTTGTAATAACATGAGCAGAGAAATATGAATATACACCCAGCAAACAGGGGACGTCCCCCGGACGTTCCGAACGTCCGTTTAGGTCCGCAGTACGTCCGCTTTGTAACGTTCGCGGGCGGACGTTCGGAGGACGTCCGGATTTGGTCCGCTGTGTAACGTTCGCTGGCGGACGTTTTGAGGACGTCCACTTACGTCCGCATTTGGTCCTCTTTTTGACGTTCGCTGGCGGACGTTTTGAGGACGTCCGGTTTTGGTCCGCCGTGTAACGTTCGCTGGCGGACGTTTTGAGGACGTCCACTTACGTCCGGTTTTGGTCCGCTTTGTAACGTTTGGAGGACATTCGTCGGAGCCAGTTTGCGAACGTCCCTGTTTCGTCCCTCATCTGCCATTTCCATTACAACACTTGAAAAATCCAGTCGCCCATGCGTGGGCTTTTATCATCAGACCTGACCAGTGTTGGGGAGTAACTAGTTACATGTAACATAATTAAATAATTTAACTACAAAATAAATACAACTGTAATCTGTTACAGTTACTGAGAAAAAAATGTGTAATTAAATTACAGTTACTTATGAAAATGTTAATGATTACAAAGGGAGTGACATCTGAATATTTTCACACATATACATACAGTATTTAAAATATGAGACACCAATGTTTCAGGAGTTGAGGACACATATTAGGACACATGCTTATTGGATAACTGTTTTATTTCCTATTTTGGTTTATTTATATGATTTAAAACATTTTTTTTTAAGATTAACTGTTTTTTTTTTTCCAAGGCATTGTTAGATGCCAGTGTTTCCTGTCATAGCTATGCAAAGATTTGATTTCAAAAACAGTATCATAGCTATTAAACTATATCTTATGATGTTAAATCTGTATTTAACCTCAAAAAGATCTCAAAGTAAAAAGTAAAAAAGTAAAAAAAATTACAATTAAATTATTATAGGCCTACTCTTATTTCAAGTGAAGAAGGATTCTGAAAGTCTGAAAGTAATCAGTGTTGAGTACCACTGTAACGTTAACCCTGCCTGCTTTAAATGTTTCAAAATAATTACAATTTGAAAACAATAGAAATTTAGAAAAGTAATCAAAAAGTAATCAAGTGAAATCAGTTACATTACTTTAATAAAGTAACTGAAA
>NW_015546094.1:175507-176532 GCF_001515605.1 Sinocyclocheilus anshuiensis | reverse complement strand
TTTTTTTTCCCAAGGCATGTTAGATGCCAGTGTTTCCTGTCATAGCTATGCAAAGAATTTATTTCAAAAACAGTATCATAGCTATTAAACTATATCTTATGATTTTAAATCTGTATTTAACCTCAAAAAGATCTCAAAGTAAAAAGTAAAAAAGTAAAAAAATTAAATTTTAAATTATTATAGGCCTACTCTTATTTCAAGTGAAGAAGGATTCTGAAAGTCTGAAAGTGTTGAGTACCGAGTACCACTGTAACGTTAACCCTGCCTGCTTTAAATGTTTCAAAATAATTAAAATTTGAAAACAATAGAAATTTAGAAAAGTAATCAAAAAGTAATCAAGTGAAATCAGTTACATTACTTTGTAACCTATTACATTTCCAAAGTAACCTTCCCAACACTGGACCTGACACCTTGCAACTCCGACAAAGAGAGTTGACAAAATTAAACTAAAATATAAACTCATATTGGATTTTAAAGGGTATCATTCCTTAAAACAAAATCCCTTTTTTAACTGTGAGAATAGAATGCAAAATGCAAAAGAATGCTAAATGTTTTGCAGGTTTACATTATTATTATTTTTTACTATAGTATATTTGAATACATTGTAAAATGAAGTTAATGTTAAATTAATAATTTTCATTTTTGGAAAAAGAAAATAGGAGTAACTTCTGTAATTAAAAATGTCATCAAATCAGGAGTCTGTTTTCAGCATTTAAACATCAAAATCATGATACCCCTCAATAATATAATTGAACATATAGGCTACAATTAGGTTTATGCACTCCCCATGCATGAAGAAAATAAGGTTGCATCCCAGGAGCTCTACAAGAATGTTATAGAGTGATTAATGCAGCCAAGGAAAACATGAAGAAAAGAAAGTGGAAAATAACACAGGTAAGACAAATAAATTAATTATTGCCATTTACATATTAAACTGTTGGTAAGCCGACAAGAAAAGTTATTTAGGAAAATTATTATTTTAGTTATTGCATTTAAGACTGCTATACCATGTGCAGCTAAAAAAA
>NW_015546094.1:163551-175386 GCF_001515605.1 Sinocyclocheilus anshuiensis | reverse complement strand
AATGTAGTATTCACAATAAAATATGTGGTAAATTAGAACACTCTTCTTTTTACTTTAGTCCACAAATGTGTTATTGTTTGTGATACACGTGATTAAAGCGTTTTATAGACGTTCAGGTCTGACTGGACCGATTTTGGACCTTTTTAGAACATTGGTCAAATTCAGATGTGCCTTTCACGATGTTGCACAATGGGTGTGTGATTATTTTATATGCAGGCTTATACTTAAATTATGCAGCAACACATCTTATAAACATCCAGAAGATGACACATTTAGACGTCCAGGGACGTGCAGAAAAGACGTGTAATTCACGGACAGAAGACGTCAAAGACGTCGGTTCAATTTTCATTTTGGATATATTTTTCAACCATGACGGGACGTGTCGGAGGGACGTCTTTTCAACGGTCATTAAACGTCCAAATGTTTGCTGGGAGCTGTCTGCTTGTAGACCAACTGGAGGACAGTTTTACTATTAGATCATTCAAAGAAACCTTCCATTTTCTCTGATTTTTTGCATCAGTTTATTCTACAGTATTTATTTTTAATAGTCACCCTATTTTACATACAACACCCTCTATTGTGGCTAATGCTGAAATACTCAGAAGTAGTCTATTGAAAAGAGCTGTAGAGGAACCGTGAGACCGCAGTTACTCGTGTCAAATTCTGCATTATCAGCTGAATATTTTTCCAGTGATTGGGTACGTACCAGTCCACAAAGATCTTGTAATGTAAGTTACAGAAGTGTTAAAAATCAGTTCAGTCCATTGAAACACTTATTAGAATTTTAAAAATATTAATTGAACCGATGTTTGAAATTATTTTTCTGCACCACAAGTTGAAAGAACTGTAAAGCTGATGTGTGAAGAAATTATGTTATATGGTTGAAGTAAATGTTCAGTTAAGAATAAAGTGCGGGGTTTTTTTCTTTCTCAAAAAAGTTGAGTTAGCATGGCTTTGACTCACTATTTTGCACGTCTCCTTTAAATGCTCGATCTCTTAAATATCTCAATATCTTGGATAGTCCACTTTAGACATTAATTATAAGTAATTTTGCAACTACATGCCAACCAATTCTCATTAATTCACAACTACATGTCTACTGACTCAGAGTAGACTGTTAGGTTAGTCGAATAAATTGACATATACTTGCAAAGATTCTTATAGTCAGTATGTTGTATGTTGTGGGCCCATCAAAGTAAAGTGTTAGAAGATATTAACAGACTCTACTCTAATGACTGCTAATTAACATGTAGTTGCAAAGTTACTTACTGTTAGTAGAATGTCTAAAATGGACTATCAAAATAAAGTGTTACCAAAAGTTCTGCAAGTGAGTAAGAGAATCTGTTGGATTAGTTAAAAATAAAAGAATGTCATCTGCAAAAAGTGATATTTTGTGTGTATCAGGGCCAATATCAAAACCTTTTATATTGGGATTAGTTCTAATTGCCTTGGCTAATGGCTCAATTGCCAACATGAAAAGGGCTGGGCTAAGTGGGCATCTCTGTCTGCATCCTCTAGAAAGAGGAAATGGAGCAGAGGTGATTCCATTGGTGACAATTTTAGCTTTAGTAGATTTGAAGTGATTGAATCAAGTCTATGAATTCTACAACAAAACCAAATATTTCAAGTATTGAAAATAAGTATGTCAAATGCCACACCAGAGCCTCACCACATCATAGCCGCCAGTCAAGAGCCTCTCCATAAAATGGCCGACAGCCGAGTCACTCCTCAAGATGGCTGCTAGCTCAGGGACTTTTCATAAGATGGCTGATAGCCCAGAGACTGTTCACAGAATGACTGCTAGCCCAGAGACTTCTTGCAAAATGGCTACCAGCCCAGAAACTTTCCACAAAATGGCTGCTGTTTCTGAGTCCCATTCTATCATGGCTGTCGTTCCAGAGTCTCGTCCCTTCATGTCTACCACGCATAGAAACAAAGTCTATATAGGCTATAGCATTTAGACAGCAGCGAATGATAGTAAGACGGAGATTCTGAAAGAAAAACAAAGCTACACGGAGCTACAATGCAAACCACTCAGCAATGAGGCAGACAGCAAACACCAGTCGCCACTATGGTGACTTCAAACTAAATTTGTCAATAAAACATCAACATCTAAACCTCTTTAATTCACAAAAAGAACTTTTGTATAAAATAAATAAAGTCAAATTGTAATAAGTGAAGTTGGTAATGCTGTTTGTGACGCTGTTTAATCATCCTCTGAGATCTTGAGAGATTTGATGTCTTCTTTTATTTCAGCTGATTTCATCTAAGGCTTTGGCTGGAAGTCAGTTTTAGTTGTTGTGTTTTTCTTTTTTCTGTTCTTGTTGTTTCACTTTCTTTTAGTGATTCTGCTTGTTAACAGCAGGTGTTCGTCTCTGAATTTGCTCGCTTGTTTCATTCACTCGTTGAGTGGACTATATGGAGGGTTACTGCCTTACAGTGTGTAGTTTACGTGCCCTGAATGTTGTCATGTGCTTGCACCACCTGTGCATGTGCTGACCATCACACCAAGCAGACTTCGGGAAAAAGTTGAAAATATTCTGAACAGAGGTGAAAGACTCACCTAGACCTTGTTTCTAGGCCACTGTATTTACTCTGCCTAAAATATTGTTTTCATTTGTCATCCATCTCCAAACAACGATGCATATTTTTCTGCATGTGTTTTTGTGTGTGTGTGTTTGGAATGACTTGAAAGTCTAGTAGTGTATGATCCTCAGTCAATTAGTGTATGTCAATGTTTTCCTGTGTTCTCCTTAGCTGCTCTTGTATCAGTTGATACAATGCACAATATCTGGAGTTGAGTCAACAGCGTGGCATGTGTACCCACCCAGAACATCGGGCACTGGGCCACAGCTTAGAGTTGTTTGCATTCTCTACATGTTGTGGCAAGAACATTGTGTACATGTTAAATGTATTCACAACCGAAAGTGTTTTAACACTTTAGGAAACAAAGTCTTGCCTAAAGAACAAATACATCTGGCAATATAACATCATCTTTCTTTTTGAAAACAAGCTGCTTTTTTTATTGTAATGAAATATAACAGGTTGCACTGACAAGCAACAATTAGAAATGGCAAAGGTGCTGATGTGTTCTGATCACGATGAGAAGCTTAAACTGTTCTGTAAGACTTGTCAGAAGCTGGTGTGTGTCATCTGCAGGGATGGAGACAAACATGCAAGACACGTCTTTAAACCAGTGAAAGAAGCTGCACAGATCAACAAGGTAAACACGGCCATTTACATATGAGTCAATTCTGACTTCCTGATGAAAGCACTGCAGCTTAAAAGCTCCTTTCTTGCTTTCAAGTGTCTTTCAGCCTTTGTTATTTGTGTGATGTTGTTGTTCATATCATGGCATACAATTATGTTTCTAAATTTGAATTTCAGGATGATTTAATTTTATAAATGCAGAACTTCATTTTCTTTTTGCTTTCATTATGCTTTTCAAATCATGCCTGATTGGTATCTTTTGTTCTGTAGATGGTGCTGAAGGCTGCTTTAAATTTTCTTGATAAAGAAAACGGACAATTCAAATCCTTGATCCACAAACAGAAAACTGAGATCACCAAAACGGAGGTATCAAGGCATTTTACCAAAGAGATCTCTTTTAGCATTTGATATTTAGCATGTTTATTTATATTGAATTCATTTATGTGAAGAATGTTTTTCACTATTTAGGATGAATCCAAAACCTTATTAGCAAAAATCTCTGCTCAGTTTGAAGAAATGCACCAGTTTTTACGACAAAAAGAGGCAGAGGCGAAGAAACAGTTGGAGAACGAGGAGGAGAAAGTTATAGAAGTCATGCAGAAAAACCTGTCCATGATTGACTTGAGGTTTACAGAGAGCAAAAAGAATGAGGATATTCTGCAGCCAGCCTTGGAGTTTGATCAGCCCGATCACTTTCTACAGGTTACAACAGGACATATATTTTTTAAATGGTGTAAAAAAGGGTTATATAGATGTAAATAAAATTATTTATTGATTTATCTGTCTGTATTTATGCAGTGGTGGAGTGAAACAGGACTTAAACAGACAGAGGCCATGCAGACAGGCAATGGGACACCATCAAATACTCAGTAAATAATATGCAGTGCTGTTATTTAGACCTAAATCACATCTGTGTTCACTCTTGGGTAGAATTGAAGTTTCTGATGCTGACATGACTTTGTTTCAGGTATATGTCAAAGGTGAATGATCTTATTGTACGCACTGGTTCCTTCTTCCTTGGCCCCCATGAAACTCACCTGCAGTTCTTTGTGTGGAAAGAGATGCTGGGATCCATCAAACCAGGTGAATAATATGACAAACAAGTATTTTGTAACAGCTAACGTAAAACCACAGTAACCACAAGTTTACTATTATTTCAATATAGTAACCATATTTTAACCATGATGTAAAACCACTGTAATAAATTCATAATCTATCTGCAAAAAAAAAAAGTATTATTATAGTTGTACTAGTCCTACCTTGGTTGTTTTTCATTATGCTTTCTGTCACATAACACACTGTATTTTGGATCAGTGACACTCAGTGACAATGACACACTTTCTTTGTCATGATCTATAAAGTTTAAATTGCAATTTATGCAATAAAAACATCTAAACATTGAAAACATACATTTTATGATGAACATGGCCTAAATCTCAGAATGATAAGTTATGGAGTAAAACTATCATAACTCTGTAGATTTTGTTAATATAGAAAAAAGTTAAAAGGTCGAGCTGTGAATCCATTTTAATTTAAAATTATAATATTTGAAAATCCTTTGCCTGCCTTTTTGACATTTGATTTTAATGATTTTTAATAATTTTTGACATCCTTTGTCACTGACACATTTGTAGTGCAAAGACTGCTATAGTTGATTAAATATATGCAAGAAAAACCAATCACAATTCACCAAATACATGTTAAGAAATAGATCAATCGGAATTAGCTATGCAAATATTTTGTTGAGGTAAATCAGTTGGAAATGTTAATCTTTTCTCAAAAATATAATAAAAATATATACATTTAAAACTGAAACTGTGCTTAGCAGTTAATTACAGCAATTAATTAGGGGCCAAGCACCGAAGGTGAGTGGGCACCTATTGTATCTGTTGGTGTTCTTCTTCTTCTCCTTCTCCTTCTTCTTCTTCTTCTTCCGCTCTCGAGTCTATGGCAGCTCATAGAACCGTTTGTGGGAAAGTTGTGAAATTTGGCACACTGATAGAGGACAGTCAGAACAGTCACCATAGCAAATTTGGAGTCTCTTACTCAAACTCTCTAGCGCCACCACTTGTCCACAATTTTACTCATGTTTATGCTAATAACGTTTGAACCGTAAGGCACAGAAGGAAAATTATTTGTTTCACCTGAATCTTTGGCCCATGAAGTCCAAAATTAGAAAATTGTAAGGTTTAGTTTTTTCGTTATTTTAAATTGTTCGAAAAACCTACTTTTTCGAACTCGTCCTAGACAGTTTGTCTGATTTTCACCAAAATTGGCTCAGATCATCTTCAGACCATGCTGGCAAAAAGTTATGGAATTCAAGTTGATTCGTCCAACCGTTCTCGAATAACGCGAGAACGAATCCAACAAAAAGCTCGCATAAATGGATCTGAGGCTGTATCTCTGCAATGGTTTGGCGTACTGACACCAAACTTAGTGTGTGTTATAACAAGCATGACCTGAGACTACCTGCAGTGTTTCGGTGCTGTGCCACCTAGTGGTCAGGAGATATGAAAAATGCATATTTTTGCTTATAACTTCTGAATGTTTTGGCCCAAAATCACTGGTCTCTTTAGATTAGGTGCATCATGCCAAGTCAAATGATACCCAGTTTTCACATGTCAGCTATTTTGGGCGTCGGCCATTTTGAATTTTGTAGTAAAATGCTATATTGCAAAAAGAATGAGGATATTCTGCAGCCAGCCTTGGAGTTTGATCAGCCCGATCACTTTCTACAGGTTACAACAGGACATATATTTTTTAAATGGTGTAAAAAAGGGTTATATAGATGTAAATAAAATTATTTATTGATTTATCTGTCTGTATTTATGCAGTGGTGGAGTGAAACAGGACTTAAACAGACAGAGGCCATGCAGACAGGCAATGGGACACCATCAAATACTCAGTAAATAATATGCAGTGCTGTTATTTAGACCTAAATCACATCTGTGTTCACTCTTGGGTAGAATTGAAGTTTCTGATGCTGACATGACTTTGTTTCAGGTATATGTCAAAGGTGAATGATCTTATTGTACGCACTGGTTCCTTCTTCCTTGGCCCCCATGAAACTCACCTGCAGTTCTTTGTGTGGAAAGAGATGCTGGGATCCATCAAACCAGGTGAATAATATGACAAACAAGTATTTTGTAACAGCTAACGTAAAACCACAGTAACCACAAGTTTACTATTATTTCAATATAGTAACCATATTTTAACCATGATGTAAAACCACTGTAATAAATTCATAATCTATCTGCAAAAAAAAAAAGTATTATTATAGTTGTACTAGTCCTACCTTGGTTGTTTTTCATTATGCTTTCTGTCACATAACACACTGTATTTTGGATCAGTGACACTCAGTGACAATGACACACTTTCTTTGTCATGATCTATAAAGTTTAAATTGCAATTTATGCAATAAAAACATCTAAACATTGAAAACATACATTTTATGATGAACATGGCCTAAATCTCAGAATGATAAGTTATGGAGTAAAACTATCATAACTCTGTAGATTTTGTTAATATAGAAAAAAGTTAAAAGGTCGAGCTGTGAATCCATTTTAATTTAAAATTATAATATTTGAAAATCCTTTGCCTGCCTTTTTGACATTTGATTTTAATGATTTTTAATAATTTTTGACATCCTTTGTCACTGACACATTTGTAGTGCAAAGACTGCTATAGTTGATTAAATATATGCAAGAAAAACCAATCACAATTCACCAAATACATGTTAAGAAATAGATCAATCGGAATTAGCTATGCAAATATTTTGTTGAGGTAAATCAGTTGGAAATGTTAATCTTTTCTCAAAAATATAATAAAAATATATACATTTAAAACTGAAACTGTGCTTAGCAGTTAATTACAGCAATTAATTAGGGGCCAAGCACCGAAGGTGAGTGGGCACCTATTGTATCTGTTGGTGTTCTTCTTCTTCTCCTTCTCCTTCTTCTTCTTCTTCTTCCGCTCTCGAGTCTATGGCAGCTCATAGAACCGTTTGTGGGAAAGTTGTGAAATTTGGCACACTGATAGAGGACAGTCAGAACAGTCACCATAGCAAATTTGGAGTCTCTTACTCAAACTCTCTAGCGCCACCACTTGTCCACAATTTTACTCATGTTTATGCTAATAACGTTTGAACCGTAAGGCACAGAAGGAAAATTATTTGTTTCACCTGAATCTTTGGCCCATGAAGTCCAAAATTAGAAAATTGTAAGGTTTAGTTTTTTCGTTATTTTAAATTGTTCGAAAAACCTACTTTTTCGAACTCGTCCTAGACAGTTTGTCTGATTTTCACCAAAATTGGCTCAGATCATCTTCAGACCATGCTGGCAAAAAGTTATGGAATTCAAGTTGATTCGTCCAACCGTTCTCGAATAACGCGAGAACGAATCCAACAAAAAGCTCGCATAAATGGATCTGAGGCTGTATCTCTGCAATGGTTTGGCGTACTGACACCAAACTTAGTGTGTGTTATAACAAGCATGACCTGAGACTACCTGCAGTGTTTCGGTGCTGTGCCACCTAGTGGTCAGGAGATATGAAAAATGCATATTTTTGCTTATAACTTCTGAATGTTTTGGCCCAAAATCACTGGTCTCTTTAGATTAGGTGCATCATGCCAAGTCAAATGATACCCAGTTTTCACATGTCAGCTATTTTGGGCGTCGGCCATTTTGAATTTTGTAGTAAAATGCTATATTTTACGAACGCATTGACGTATCGTTACGAAACTTGGTATGGGTAATCAGCAAGATGCCCGGAAGGAGCCTGAGAAGTTTTGAGCCAGCGCCACCTAGTGGTAAAATCAAATATTCACATGCTTATAACTTTGGGTGTGGTCGACTTATTTTCACGGGAGTCATCTTTTTAGACTCCTGAATCCTAGCCGAGTCCAGTGATACCAAACATGCCAGGTTTTGTCTTATGGTTTGTGCAACATTGCATTTTAGCGCTTAAATAATATTTGCCAATATTTTAGAAACCCTTACTCTGATCGACACGAAACCACCATAGGAAATTCGAAAACATAGCATGCCGGCTACACATTAATGCCCAATTGCCAAAATTTTGATAGTAAGTGGCAAAAAAAATGCAAACAAAGTCAGCCATCAGTCAATTTTTTTCTGTTCTCATATAAAAATGTCTATAACTCCAAAACAAAATTAGATATTTTCCCCAAATTTGACACACATATGTATGGGCACACTCTCAGGACACATAAAAAATTTGGTGGGATTGTGCCTCTTGGTGGCGCTATAATTGAGCAAAACATGAAATTGCCATTGACTACAATAGAGTATTATGATATAAAATGCTATATTTTACGAATGCATTGGTGTACGATTATGAAACTTTGTATGTATCATCGAGACAATGACCTGAAAGTACTCAAAAAGTTTTGAGACAGTTAAGTTATAATGTTATAAAGTTATAATGAAATTTCTAAAAATGCTAATAGCTTTCTGTGAATTTTGCCTATTGTAATGAGACTGGTGTTAATAGATTCCTTGGGTCGTGCTGAGAACAGTGATACCAATGTTGCCATAGTCAGCCAAACTTCCTGTCCACCATTTAGACAGGTGTTGCATTTTAGCACTTAAAAAACATTTGCTAATATCTTAGAAACCGTTACTCCGATCGACACGAAACCACTGTAGGAAATTCGGAAACATAGCATGCCGGCTACACGCGAATGCCTAATTGCCAAAATTTTGATAGTAAGTGCCAAAAAAATGCAAACAAAATCAGCCATCAGTCATTTTTTCTGTTCTCATATATAAAAATGTCTATAACTCCAAAACAAAATTAGATATTTTCCCCAAATTTGACACACATATGTATGGGCACACTCTCAGGACACATAAAAAATTTGGTGGGATTGTGCCTCTTGGTGGCGCTATAATTGAGCAAAACATGAAATTGCCATTGACTACAATAGAGTATTATGATATAAAATGCTATATTTTACGAATGCATTGGTGTACGATTATGAAACTTTGTATGTATCATCGAGACAATGACCTGAAAGTACTCAAAAAGTTTTGAGACAGTTAAGTTATAATGTTATAAAGTTATAATGAAATTTCTAAAAATGCTAATAGCTTTCTGTGAATTTTGCCTATTGTAATGAGACTGGTGTTAATAGATTCCTTGGGTCGTGCTGAGAACAGTGATACCAATGTTGCCATAGTCAGCCAAACTTCCTGTCCACCATTTAGATTTTCGTTAAAAACCTACTTTTTCAAACTCCTAGACCGTTGGTCTGATTTTCACCAAAATCTAATCATATCATCTTCAGACCACGCTGACAAATAGTTGTGGATTTTGTGTTGATAGACAAAACCGTTTTCGCATACCACAGCAACGAATTTGAGGCATGATGCCAAAATGACACTTGAGGCTGTATCTCTGCAATGCTTTGGCATATTGACACCAAACTTTGTGTGTGCCATTGTCAACTCACACAGAACACACCACATCGATTTGATAACAGCGCCACCTATTGGTCAAACGTAATAAGTCAATAAATCACATAGAGATTGTATTTATGATTTTTCCGCCGTTTTGACTAAAATCATCCTAAAATGGCTTCAATTACTAATTTCTGCAGTTGGCCTGATGCTTGCTTCTGTAGTGCTTGGCCCCGTAATTGCTGCTTGCAGCTATATTTATAAATTGTTATTGTAGTACCAAAACATCATCAGAATGTTTGAGAAATATGAATACAGCCTTGAAAGCGCTGTAATAACCTCTACAACAATTAATTCAGGTATCTAATAATGTTTCTGCCTGTGTCTGTGCTGTAGTTCCTGAGAGCTTGACCCTAAAAGATCCTAGAAGTGCATACTTAAAAGTGTCTCCAAAGGGTACCAAAATCCGACAAGCTGACAGAGTGACTGGTCTGTATAAAAACTTCAACCCTGGTACAGTTTCAGAGGAAAACTTCCAAACTGGCCAGCACTACTGGGAAATAGAGGTTGGAGAAAAGCCAGATTGGACTGTGGGAGTTAAGATGGATGCAGAAACACAGCTGAGTGCAACAAAGTCAGCTGAGAGTGAGATCCTGCTCCACCTTAAACACAGTAAAGGATATGTTCTGTCCTGGGATGGAGAGGACACTACATTGAATACTCGAGACAAACCACAGAAAATAGGGTTGTATCTGGACTGTGAGAGAAAGCAGGTGTCGTTCTATAATGCTGACAACATGTCTCGCTTGGTCCAGATAAACTACAATCTAATGAAGCCTTGCTGTCTTACTCTGGTTCCAGGACTTTATCTGAATGGAATAAATTGTGATCCTCTCATTGTCTGCTCATACAAGTTTAACACTGGCAATCGCTGACATACTAGTTCAGTTTGGCCTCTAACTTAATTTTTTTGTAGACATACTTTTTTCTTGTTACAAACAGACACATTGTCAGACAGACTGAGATATGTTTCAGTTATTTACCATTAGGTTTCATTAGGCATGCGCCTGTAAATGTGTGACTTCCCCTTTAAGAGAAAGACAAACATTGTCTGTTACAATAATATTTATATTATTTGTATACATGCAAAAGTGTTCTGGAAATATTATGAGCATCTACTGAGTTTGGACATGTTTGCCATAATTAGTTAGTCATAAAAAAATTAAGTACTGGTACTAGAATTTCAAACAATTAACTACTTTAACTATGGAATATGTAATAGTATCTAATTTTATTTAACGTCACAGACCACCACATGACTAAATCATGATAAATGCTGTTTGGTGGGTGTTATATATTTATTATCAGAATATTACTCAAACATGCAAAATGGTTGCAAAATTATATGGTCAACAAGAGGGCAAAACTTTCCAAAAAAAAAAAGAAGGAAACCAATCATTAATATATGTTCTTATTAAGCAAGCACTTATCTATGTATTAAAATGATCAGTGAACAAATAAAAACATCTATGTACATATATCATATGATAATTACATGTAGCAGCATTATCAGTGGAAATGAAATTTAACTTTTTAAAAAGTCTTCTGAAAAAAGTTTCATTTAAAGTTATAATATAGGAGAGTTAAAGTTAGAAAGGTAAATTTACCACGCATGATTTCTGTCTGTGTAATCATTTATTTTTATGTTAAATACCAGTCTGTACAATATGGAGCACTGGAAAATAATGTTGAAAGCTTTAAGCAAATATACATAATATCCACACACATGAAGAAAATAAATCTTGCTGTAATCTCACCTGTTATTTGAATAGAGTATTTCATTCTAATATTGTAGGTATCTCTATTTACTCTGGGTGGTGAACGTCCTCTTTATCTTCAAAATAATTAAATACTAATCCGTTTATTGGCCTCTCAAACAGGGGCGGTTCTAGACCACAGCAATGGGGGGGGTTCATTTATTAAGATGAATAAATCTTAACTTACTTTAAGTATTATTCATTCAGTCATTTTTCACCATCATGTATCACTGCAATCCAGGGCCGTTTCTGCTTTGAGCCCTTGCTGCGATACGTCAACGCGTCCGCCATGTTTGTGAAGATTATAAAACTACATTTCATGATTATTTATTTTACTTTATAATTTACTATTAATTTATTCTTCATTATTGTCTATTCTGTATTATTCC
>NW_015546094.1:161704-162595 GCF_001515605.1 Sinocyclocheilus anshuiensis | reverse complement strand
CGTTGACGTATCGCAGCAACGGCTCAAAGCGGCCAATGAGGCGTCTAGGTATTTATTATGTCTATGGTTAGGATTGTTCCAACGTGCTCTGAAGCGTGCTCTCACATTGTGTTTATTAATTTTACAGGTCAGCTAACTGTGAGGTGACACTGCAGAGTATATTGTTCACGTGTTTATATGTGTAATCGCTTTGCTAGTTGAAATAATTCGTTACCATACAAATAAATAACCTTACATTAAGTTTCACTTTCACAGGTTACTAACGTTTATAGATCATTAATAAATGGTTCACAGGTGTTCACTTTACGTGAAGGTTCACTTTCACAGGTTACCAACATTTGTAACTCATTAATATCTGGTTCACAGATGTTCACATTACATTAAGGTGCACTTTCACAGGTTATTAATGTTTATAAATCATTAATGAATGATTCATTACATTAAGGTTCACAGGTAATATTGGAATTAATATTTTCAATATTAATATCTCATCAAGTCATGGGTGTGCTTATATTATTTTTTCCCCAAAATAAAAATCAAGATGATAATTTCATTTTGATAAACAAAATATATCGGTTTCTGATTATTGCTTTGGATAGGCATCATGAACTTTTGCAGAGAATCATGGGTAAGGTACAGAGTAGATTCTGGTAAGAAACATTGTAAGAAAAGTGACACGAGTCATGAGATATAAATGAGAAAACCATAAATACAACACCCTTCAGTCTTGCTAAAATAGTACATTTTTGCTGCATCATGAATAAAATCTGGTTTTGAGTGAAATAAGTATTAATAAATATATTTGTTAAGCATTTATAACATGTGAGTTAAAAATGGCTCACTATTTGGCAGATATTCCCTTAAAATCACCCTTTTACCCATGCATTTATA
>NW_015546094.1:156858-160868 GCF_001515605.1 Sinocyclocheilus anshuiensis | reverse complement strand
GGGTAAGGTACAGAGTAGATTCTGGTAAGAAACATTGTAAGAAAAGTGACACGAGTCATGAGATATAAATGAGAAAACCATAAATACAACACCCTTCAGTCTTGCTAAAATAGTACATTTTTGCTGCATCATGAATAAAATCTGGTTTTGAGTGAAATAAGTATTAATAAATATATTTGTTAAGCATTTATAACATGTGAGTTAAAAATGGCTTGCTATTTGGCAGGTATTGCATTAAAATCACCCTTTTACTCATGCATTTATAACTGCTTATCAATGATTTATAATGCATTTGTAAGTGAGTTATTAGTCATTTATTAACACCTTTATAAACCCTTTATAAAGGGAACCTTAATGTAAAGTGTTACCGCTAAAGTTTTATGTGGGGTTAAATTTTAGACTTTGGTACTGTGCTTGTCATGATCCTGTGTTTGTCTTGTTTTCTGTCAGCTGTGTGTGAGAACTACATGCCTATTTATTTATTTTTGGGGCCAGATCTATTAAACAATTCAAAAATACATTAAATATTAATACTACTAATAATGATAATTAAAAAAAATCTAGTGTATAAAATCTATTAGAATTCAATCAATCAATAAATACAAATATATAATATAAATATTACATTTCTAAGAACTTGGCACATAGGTTTTAAACTAGATTTTTAAAAGACCCCCTTTTTCTTTTTTAGCATCCTCATCTTTATCGTTGACACATTTGGCAGCTTTTGTAAAGGTAGCTAAGACCCATCACAATTCACTATACAAACACATCAGACATTCGTGAAAAATATGCAAATTATATCACAATGACATTTAGTCAGTCACATATTGAACATCAAAAATTGTATTAATGTAAATCGACAGGAGATTTTCAAACTTTAACCTTAATTTCTTAAAAATGTAAACCAAGTTTGAATGGAGGAAATCTATACATTTAGTGGTTTGGGGAATTAATTTTAAGTTACATTTTTATGATTATGGGTTTAAAACAAACTGTAACCAGAATGTTCAGCACAGTGCTGTCTTGCAAAAATTGCTAAAACTTCTCATTCAACAAGTAATTTGTCTTTTAATAATGTTTCTGTCTGTGTCTGTGCTGTAGTTCCTGAGAGTTTGACCCTGAAAAATCCTGGACAGTCATACTTAAAAGTGTCTCCAGGGGGCGCCAGAATCCGACAAGCTGACAGAGTGACTGGTCTGTATAAAGACTTCAACCCTGGTACAGTTTCAGAGGAAAACTTCCAAACTGGCCAGCACTACTGGGAAATAGAGGTCAGAGAAAAGCCAGACTGGACTGTGGGAGTTAAGATGGGAGCAGCAAAGTCAGCTGAGAGTGAGATCCTGCTCCACCTTAAACACAGTAAAGGATACGTTCTGTCCTGTGATGGAAAGGACACTACATTGAATACTCGAGACAAACCACAGAAAATAGGGTTGTATCTGGACTGTGAGAGAAAGCAGGTGTCATTCTATAACGCAGACAGCATGTCTGGCTTGGCCCAGATAAACTACAAACTAATTAAACCTTGCTGTCTTACTCTGGTTCCAGGACTTTATCTGGATGGAATGAACAGTGATCCTCTCACTGTCTGCTCATATGAGTTTAACACTGGCAAATGCTGACATGCTAGCACAGTTACTAGCTGCACATTTTTGAGACATTGTAAACGTCTCAGATTTGAGACATAGGGGATATCTAAGTCATCAAAGATCAGATTATAACAAAGATGTTTTAAGCTTTACAGCTGTGTCTGCTAAATGACACATCATGATAATTTGAACTACAATTTAATTTGGTTTCAAGAACAAGGAGAAAAATTCATTCTTCAAATTAATTTCTCAATTGCAGGCCAGGATGTCTGAGTTTGACCAACAAAAGAGTAATTAACAATCAGGTTGTCTTCCTTTTTTACATGTACAGGTGCATCTCGATAAATTAGAATGTCATGGAAAAGTTCATTCACAAATTAGCTGAGACATATACACATCTATACATTAAAAAACATATGTAAATAAATAAATAACAGACATCTGAGACAAGCGTGGCATGCAGGTAGTGGCCATGGATGGCTGGTGTTTTGGAGGATGGGGGGAGAGCTTTGGGCCCTGTTTCCCCGCAGCATCTTTCCAAGGCTCTCCCGCTGTGGCGTGACATGGGCTTGGGATTAAGCTATGATATGTTGTTGCGACGGAGGGATCAGGGACAACCCTAATAATTTATTAAATATTTATTAATATATAATTTATTACTATTATTAATAATATCATTACTATTACTTGCATCATTCACTGTCCTCCACCCTTTCCTAATCTTAATGAAATCCTTATTATTATTATTATTGTTGTTATAGTTATCTTTGTCATCATTATCGCTTCCAATACTTGTTGTCTCCACTGGTCTTGTCATATTGTTTGTTTTTATTTATTTTTTATTATTATTATATTATTATTATATCTGTTAAATATTTTAGATACTCAATGATTTGTATGCTTCCTCCCACACACTTACATACAATGACATGCACACACACACACACACACACACACGCGCTCACAATCACAAGAATACATATACAGGAGTTATCAGAATGATCTTGAAATGTTAGCTATCTGGATATATGTTTGTTTGTCCAAGTGATTCTGTATTTGGCACTTGTAAATATTGTCACATTCCTTACTTGCATAATAAAAAAAATAAAAGATCCTTGCTGGTGAATTTTACACAATCACAGGAAAACCGCAATGCATTTTCCTTACACCTCCATGCCACGCCGAATTGAGGCAGTAATTAAAGCAAAAGGAGCCCCTACCAAGTATTGAGTACATGTACAGTAAATGAACATACTTTCCAGAAGGCCAACAATTCACTAAAAATGTTTTTTTTATTGGTCTTATGAAGTATTCTAATTTGTTGAGATAGTGAATTGGTGGGTTTTTGTTAAATGTGAGCCAAAATCATCACAATTAAAAGAACCAAAGACTTAAACTACTTCAGTCTGTGTGCATTGAATTTATTTAATACACGAGTTTCACAATTTGAGTTGAATTACTGAAATAAATGAACTTTTCCACGACATTCTAATTTATTGAGATGCACCTGTATATCTTTGTATTCATTTTCAGTTTTAGATGGCTTATTTCAGCTTATCTATTAAGTTATCCATTAAGTTATCCTGCCAAGAGATATGAGTGGTTTTCTGCTTTTCTTGTAAATGTTGTTTGATGAGCATACCTTATCTGTCTTTCATTTTATCCAGTGGCATCTGGTATATGAAATCAATAAATACTACAGTACACTCTAAAAAATGCTGGGTTGTTTCAACCCAACTTTGGGTCAAATATGGACTAACCCAACCGTTGGGTTAAAAATTTTATGTAAAAATTTAACCCAACAGTTGGGTTAGTCCATATTTGACCCAAAGTTGGGTTGAAACAACCCAGCATTTTTTAGAGTGTATGTTCTCTCTTTCATTTTATGTAAATATTACTAATTTACCCAAGATACTTAACATAAAACCATGTCGAAGCATGTTGTGGGTGGGGAATACAATTATTTATGTATTTTCTTATTTAGGGTTAAGAGGAAACATAGGTCAGGATCTGTCTCTGCATTGAAATTATCTGTGGAAAAAACATCTGTAAATACACAGTATCATGTGATAAATAAACTAGACTATTAAAACATTTAAAATCTTTTTGTAAAAGTTGAATTTATTTTAAAGATAAAAATAAAATTATAATTTATATTAAACAATCATACATTTATTAAGGTACCTGTCTCACTTTGTAGATTACTGTATTTAATATCATATTTAAAGCAGTCTGTACAATATGGAGCACTGGAAAATTACATTGAAAGCTGTATGCAAATATCTACAATATCCATAAACATTAAAATAAATTGTGCTGTAATCTTTATATATATATATATATATATATACAGTGGTGTGAAAAAGTGTTGGCCCCCTTCCTGGTTTGTCACACTTTAATGTTTCAGATCATCAAACA
>NW_015546094.1:128132-156842 GCF_001515605.1 Sinocyclocheilus anshuiensis | reverse complement strand
CACTGTATATATATATATATATATATATATATATATATATATATAGTAATACTGTAGGCATCTCTATTTCCTTTGGCAGATTGTTATAGATCAATGCGAATCATCAGAATCTGGGATGTTCAAAACTCACCAGTTCTTCTTGCACAGATGATCTGAAGAAGAATCATAGTAGGAGCAGCAAACACTGCAATCTCAACAATAATCACAATCACTGCAGGAAAGATGTGTGGACAGATGACAGAGAGAAAGCAGAGAATGAATCTGTGAAACTGTAAATCGCTTATTAACAGGGTATGAACCAATGAACAATTATTGACAAGCCGTTTTCAAATTCAAATTTTAGTTTTAGTGCATGCAAAGCCATTTCATACCTCTGAATAATGATCCAGCAGTCATACAGACTACAGTCTCTGATGCACTGTCAGCTGGATCTGTGTATGATGATTATTAGTTCAGTTCAAACATACTGTGACATGAATAAGACATGCATAAATACATTGTTGGGTAGTAACAGCAGGTGTGTGTGTGTGCAGCTGAAATCATCTCAATGTTTGAGGTAATGATCTATTTATCTATATACACTCTAAAAATTGCTGGGTTAAATATATATGTCAAAACAACCCAATAGCTGGGTTTGTCCCTTTTTAACCCAGCGCTGGGTTATATTTAACCCAGCATTTTTTAGAGTGTAGGTTGGAGGAATTGAGTTCAGATTCAGATTTTAGTTCAGATAATTTATATGAGAATAAAACACAGTGAGCTGCAGCCCATAACCTTAGGTTTGTCCTGAATGAATAACATTAGTAATCAATCATGTCATGTCTCCTTATCAGAGAGTCTTCCGATACTGATTAAAGAAATTTAGTTTCTTACCTGAATACTTGACAGCATATGTGACTGAGGTCTTTAGTTCATTTCTGTTTAACCGGACATCTCCACTCTCTGTTGTGATCTTCATTCAGGAGTGTTGTAGAGACTCCATCAATATACAACTGAGAGAAGAGAGTCAGAGCTGCCTGATCTGATCTCTGACTGTGAGGATGATGAAGAGACTGAAACAGAAAATAAAACAGAGATTACATGACTGATTTCAGTCTTTGCAGGGACAACAATACCACTGTTATACCAAATCAACATATAATCATAATATTTACAGAAACACTGACCATGAAGAAAATGCAGATGAACACGTGCATCAGTTCCTTGTTGTTCATTCACATATTGTCGGCAGCTGTAAGATCAATGATGTTCAGAGAGCAGTCAGAGCCCAGACTCTCATGTCTCTCTATGTCTTTCTTCTTTTTCCCTCCAGCAATCAGTTTAAATGAATGTCTATTGTAGTTCCATGTAATTGATGTGCAGGGCAGACGGACATTTTCACCAGAACCGCATTCACTTCATGCGTCACTTCTGCTCCACTGGTTCCTAAAACACATAGATTTGGATCATCATATGCTATGTATTAATAAACAAAACATTATTTTATGCATATCTAAATGCAAGTCTTTTCCAGTCTTATAGTACATATACAAATATGGCCCCTGTTACTCAGTTCCACTATTACCCCCTGTCCGACGCCCCTGTCTATAATTAACAAAATTGAACAGCACCAGCATCCTGAATGTGAACAATATTTCATTATGGAACTTACACACTTTAATTAGGTAATGAAAAACATTCAGTGATAACTTCAATTCACATGTAGATTCATAAAGACTAGCATGAGTGTCGAGATCCTCACCAGTTGAGATGTTGAGATCAATATAGAATTCAACAGTATGAAGCAACTTCCTAAAAGAAAGAAGAGGAACTGCTGGTGGAATTATTCAGTCTAAACTGAGTTCACAGTTCATCACTTCTATATATGTCTGTTGAACCAGAGTGGGCAAACTAACACAGATTCTCACGCTGGTTCTCACACAGAACAGTCACATGATTTGAAACAGTTCTGAGATCTCTCTGGAAAACATGTAACATTATGTATTATGCAACATGTTATGCTTTCTGTGTTATATTACTAACATAGCACAGTAAGTGTAATATATAAATCCATTCAGTATGAGAACAAATGAGAAACCAAGAAATGAAAGGTATAAAAAAGTAAACAAACCATTAATACTTTAAATTAAACAGAAGATAGTTAAATATTCACACAGTCTTGGGAACTGAACACAAGACAATACCAGGATACATTTGAAAATTCAGAGATGACGTGTATCAGTTTAATTCTGATGATTGCAGATTTTCTTAATGTTTTAAATATTTGCGTTGTTTAAATTCTCTCTCAATAAATAACATTGTATTAATACAAGTATTCATTTAAAAGTGAATTCTGCTTTTAAAATGTTCCATCAATTAAGAGCAAGTTCAGTTACTTCTGATTTTACTGGAATTGAAGACACAAAAACTTTTGGGCTTCTCCATGGAAGAAAAAAATGGTTTAAGACAGAAATCCAACTGATAAACCTTCAAGCCAACCTTACTGTGAACTGACCAAATATTTAATATAAAAGTTCTGTTCCTTAACATACATTGAATCTCATAAATGCATAAATCTCCGCAGATGCGAAAAACTGCGTATCTGCTCATAATATGAGGTCATGCAATGATTTGCATAATTATTGTTTATTTGTGAGGGGTGGTGGTGGTGTTCACAGAGGTATAAAGTTCATCCTGAGGTGCATATTCTGTTCCTCTGATGGCAGCGTACATCACTGTATGATTAGAATCATTCTGAAAGAACATCACAGATTTTGTCAGTCCATGTGTACGTTTCAACCTACACCTATTATTACTTCTTGCTGTTAGAGCTTCATTTATTTGCAAATTCAGAGCTACATATCAGCAGCATATAGATCAGAGAAGGTGGGTGTATTTTCTCTGAACAGGACTGCTATTGGGCAGTGATGGAAGAACAAGTGAATGTGGTGGTGCCGTATCTATCTACTCACATAGTCCATTAGTACTTGTTTTTTACTGGAAGCGGTAACCTCAGAATAGGTCACATCATCTCTCTGTTCCTAAACATCAATAGAAACATGGCAAATAAAGTTTAATACAGTAAAAGACATCTGACAGTACAGTAAATTGCATTATGGAATAGACAAATAGACACATAATCCTGTTAACTCACATTGGCGTTTGGCATAGTAGGAATGGACATGTTGATGTTGTCATAGGTCCCTTTATGTTCATTCCTATCTTTGACCTTTAGATAACAAGTAGTTATTAGTAATTGCATGAATTACACACTTTACTGAACTTAAAATACAGTAATTAGATCCAAATAACTGGCATTACTGAACTCACCACAGAGCTGTCAGTCCCTCTTTTATCACCTATAAAATGCAATGTGCTCATGTAATGATAAAACAGACATGCAAAACACATTACATTACATTCAAATAAAAAGGATTTGGTTGCCCCACTGAAATCAATGATGAAAAAGGTTCTTTATTTTTACTTAATAACTCTATCTCACTGATATACTCGGCAGGAATAAAGTTCTGTTTCATAACTTCATAGTTCGACATGTTTTCATATAATCTGTATGTTTCTATGATTTATACAATCTGAAAATGATGGTTTATTGCTAATGATAAAGTGAGATCTGATTAGGTTTTTTTTATGATACAAAGGAGGACATACAAAAACTTACCATCTCTTTTTTTACAGATCATCCAGAGAACAGAAACAAGGGCAACAGCTAATGCAGCAGCCACAGCAGAGATCACGATCACGGTCACTAAAGGAGAGAGGACAGGCAGACATAGTCATGTGCAGGAAACATCTGTAATGAGTTTCCTTTATCTTGTCTTGTCCTGGTTATCTGCTTTTTTTTCTTTGTTGCCTGTTTTGGGTTACCTAGTAAATTTTAACCCTACCCCTGATTTTTGATTCATTCCCTGTGGTTTATTGCTCTTGATATTTTTTAAATTACATTTTGCTATTGTTTTAAATGTATTTTGCAAATGCATTCAAACTCAAAACTTAAATCTATGTCTATACACAGACAAATACGATGATAAAATGCAGCATCCTTTTTTATTTCTATGACAATTAGCTATAGCTTTACAGAGAGTTTAGGTCTGGAATCAGCCACATAGAATTGGTATCATTTGCCATCTGAGCTATTTATGCTGAATGCTAATATGCTTTATTTGCTTTTATTTCAGACCTGAATGTTGTAGTGCTAAAAGTAGTCTTCACTTTCTAACATGGGAAGTTATGTAGATTTAAGTCAAAAAAATTAAGAAAAAAAATCTGATTTAACAAAAAATCTATAATTCTAAAGTAAAGAAAGACAAGAGAAAAAACTAAAATATTTCAGTAACTCTTTATATGAAGCACAATTGGATTACAAAACTACAAAAGTTTACATTTTTTAATTTAGAAAGCAACATTTTTGGAAATGTCGCTATATTACAATACTGTTCAATGGTTTAAAAAAAACATCATCAAACAGTGTTGTTTCTTATGATAAAATAAAAAATAATGCATTGCAATATTTGATGTCCCTATATACTATATGTAAACACAGCCATTAAGAAAATACAAAACTGTACTGTTGTAGACTATGCCAACATTCATTTTTTTTCTCTGTAGAATTATGTTAGACAAATGTCATGTGGCTTAATTAGCGTAATCATCATGTACCTTGTTTATGAGTTTCTGATGTGTTTGTAGTTGAGGTACCTGTGCAGGATGAAAGATAGTTCAAATGAAAATATAATTACATTGATCATATTTGAATACTTCATCATGACATTACATAAAAAGTTACAAATACTTGCTCTTCAGTTTAAATTCCTTTATTATGTACAGCAGCGTTTGCTGGGCTGTTATCACTTAATCACAGTTCATTTGTTTGAAGCAATGCTTTGAGTTCAGATTACTTCTGTCAGAGTAAAAGAGGCTTTTGTTTGCCCAGTTTGTTCTGATGATATTGGTAGTCATTGAGATTATGAGGTTATTTTAAACTGATTAAAGATTGTCTCCTCACCTGAATACTTGACAATATATGTGGCTGAGGTCTTCAGTTCATTTCTCTGTTTAACCTGACATCTCCACTCGCTGTTGTGATCTTCATTCAGGAGTGTTGTAGTCAGAGTGCTGATACAGTGTCCTGAGGAGAATGATATCTGATATCTGGAGTCTGTCTGCAGATTCACACCAGCCTGATTCACCCAGATCAGCTGAACTCCCTCAGTACGGACCAAAGTATCACAAGAGACTCCATCAATATACAACTGACAGGAGAGAGTCACAGAGCTGCCGTTTCTGATCTGTGTGGATGATGGAGAGACTGAAACAGAAAATAAAACAGATGACACAACAGACTTAATTTATTTTTATTGCACATTTGAGTTTAAAAGAAGGATATGTTTTTATAAATCGACCACATAAACAAAATTACCATGAAGAAAATGCAGATGAACAGGTGCATCAGTTCCTTGTTGTTCATTCACATATTGTCGGCAGCTATAAAATCCATAATCTTCTTTTGTGGCTTTCTTGATTTTCAGAGAGCAACCGGAGCCCAGACTCAGTCTCTCATGTCTCTCTATATCATTCTTCTTTTCCCCTCCAGCAATCAGTTCAACTGTCTCTGAACGTCTGCTATAGGTCCATGTAGTTGATGTGCAGCCAGAAAGAGCATTATTACAGGGCAGACGGACATTTTCACCAGAACTGCAGAACTTGTGAGTGTCATCCATTCCAATGGTACCTGAAACACAAGTACAGTTGAGTAATCAATATACAGAATGAAATCACAAACACACTGGCATATAAGCAAAATATTTTAAACAATTTTTTCCTTGCTTAAGGCAAAGAGCACGCTATCGAGAATACACTAGTCTCTTATCATAGAAAAGAGTTGTTCAAATCACTAACGTTCTCTTAATATGAAAGGAAATCTTATTTCTGCACCTGACACCCAGTACTAGTGCATTCAGGAATAATACAGTATATAAAGTAAGCAACACTATACGCAACTCAGAAATCTCAACATGAAAAGCTGCAAGATTAAACAGAGCTGATATTCAAACAAACTCTTTCCCAAATTACTTCAACTACACAAGGATTTGTAATAGCATGTGTTGTAGAGAAATACAGATTCTTTACCTGTGAGAAATGAACAGAGGATTATCAGTCCGAGGCGAAGCATTTGACGCTTATCAGTCATTTTATCATCCATTTCAGTCAGTTCGTCTTCATTATATGATCACAACTCTTTATTTAAACAGTATCAGCACCTCCTGGGATTGTTAACTTCTTCTAATCCGACCAATTGAATGTTTAAACCCTGCTATTCAGTGACGCTATGACGGTGTATAATTGACAAGTGTTGCTTCACTTACAAATATTCATTTAAATTCAAATCGATTTCACTACCACCTTGTCTTTTCACTCCTTCTTCGAAGTCACTTACAGTGCACATTCCGTGGGAAGCCACTAAGAACAACTGGTGGTTTGTGCTCGCTCGGGGAGTTTCAGCCAATAAGTTTTCTGTTACAACCCTAGTAGTTTACATCTCCTCTAGAGAGTCTTGGTGTTGTCGAATGGGAAACGTCCCTCATTGTAGAGACGTTTGAGTACAAGTGCACCAGTTAGTTTCACTTCTTTAAGCAGTTTCCTGAATGTGATTTGATTCTAGTAATAAAATCATTAAATTATTACTGTAATGTTTCTGTGCCAAGTGCTGTAAAGGTTCTGAATTAAAAGTCACACATGATTCTTTTACAAAAACCTAAACAGCAATTGAGTGGCCATCAAACTTCTTAGAACACTTGACCAAGCAAGCGAAAGTAATGTGTTGTTGGATCTCAGATGGACTAATTGCACTGAGCTTAGAAACAGATTTCCATTTTCAAATATGGCTTGCCAGTTTCCAGTAATGTACATTTTCAATGTGCTGAAGTCACCTAGTCACTCAAAAACACTTAAAAGGAGTGTCTAGAAGATCTGTTTGTGACTCAGTCATCACACACTGCTAGTGGCCTTGCAAAATGTTAGAATTCACAATAAGTGTTATATTTAGCCATGTGAACAGTGTCAAAACACAGGATTACATTTTTGGTCTTTGTAGAACTTTAATTCAAATTGCGACAAAAGTACAATTTTGTCTGTTTTCATAAACTTGCTGACCAACAAAAGCACATTTACACAGTCGCATACAATGCCAATCACAAAACCATGAGTAAAAAAAAAAAAAAAAAAAAAAATAGATCCGCATATTTCAGAACTACATATATAAAAGCAAAACGGGGTGTTGAGATTGACGTATAAAAAAAGAAGCAGGTGGACTGCATAAACCATAATGATAGATAGAGTGGGGGGTTTAAGGCGGAACTCTGTGAAGCAGGGCAATTGAAAACAAGCATACATACACTTTTTTACAACTTCAGTAAGTTCCTGAACAAATTCCTTTTTGTTCAGCGTCTGCTCAGTTCTCATCAGTAGCACAGACCGGATACGTTCAACTTCTAGGAGCTCCAAATAAGTGTTCACTGGCACATCTAGAATAGGAGGTATCTTTAGTGCGTGCGTGTTGTGCGTTACAGCAGTCGTCCTCTGCATTCTGTTGATCCACAGCAGCACAGAAGCTCCTTGCCTTCCACACTGCCAACTTCATAATTATAATCCCACGTCAGCTCCGTCCCTGCTCGGATGCGCCTGTAGAAACACACAGGTTAATACAAAGACCGCAGCTACATTTACATAAAGCATAGTCTGTAAATATTCCAACTAATAGCTCAAACACATATATAAATACTTCTGTACTATAAACAAATCATATATGGTGTAAACCTTATATATAATATTGTAAACAAAACAAGGGCATTGGCGTTAAAAAGAAAAACAACTGTCATGTAAAGACCTGATTACTTCAAAACTGAGTGGAACATGATGAAAAATTATGCACATATGAAAACTATTAGAGACGTAAACGCACACAAACATGATAAATATTTTCATGTTATGGCCAATAACATAACGTGGGGAAGTTGTGGCCTAATGGTTAGAGAGTCGGACTCGTAACCCAAAGGTTGCGGGTTCGAGTCTCGTGCCGGCATGGATTGTAGGTGGGGGGAGTGAATGTACAGCGCTCTCTTCCACCTTCAATACCAAAACTGAGGTGCCCTTGAGCAAGGCACCGAACCCCCAACTGCTCCCTGGGCGCCGCAGCATAAATGGCTGCCCACTGCTCCGGGTGTGTGTTCACGGTGTGTGTTCACTGCTGTGTGTGTGCACTTAGGATGGGTTAAATGCAGAGCACTAATTCCTAGTATGGGTCACCATACTTGGCCACATGTCACGTCACTTTCACTTTAACTTTTTCACTTTCTCTTTCACTTTCAATAAAAGATAAATGGCCGGTATTAATATTCTGTACTAATTTAAATAAATAAAGCTCAAAAACTGAAATGAATACGTGAATAAGTGAATTCATGCATCACAACATGATAATGTACAGCATGAAAAAGATATTCATTTTGAGATTTGCGAAAGATTTCATTTAAGTGTTATTAAATTACTCATGTTTTTAAAGATTAACTTTAAGTGAACAGCAGATGACCGTATTACACAGACACCAATATTAAATGTAAAAAATAAAATAAAATATTAATACCAGCCAATAACTAGTAGGTAAAATTATTAAATTTAAATGTACATAAAATAAAATAAAATACAAAAATAAAACATTAATACCAGCCAATAACTGGTAGGTAGAATTATTACATTTTAAATGTACAATAAAAAAATAAGTTATATGTTATGCTCACTTGCTAGCAAAGAAGGCCACCCAGGGGAAGCGGAGATCATGAGTATCCACAAAAACATTCTGGACGAACAGATTGGGACTGCAGCTATGCTGTGAGGGAAAAAAACAGTAGAAGGATATAAACACAGCAGTCGCAAACTATTACTGAATTAAAAGAATCCTACCCTGAGATCTTAGACTTATGTAAATCACTCATATCTGGGTCTGTTGTACTCACGTTGAGGTAGCGTCCGAGGTTCCCCTCCAGTTTGGCATCAATGATATAACAGGATTCCTCCCCATCATAGAACTGGCGGGTGTTTTTAGGGCCACTGTCGCCCCCGCCACCTCCCTGTCCATGAGATGGGCCTGACCCGCCTCCTCCTGCACCCCCTCCCACTGTTTTCACCATCAGACTGTGGGACTTCAAAGCAATGCCACGCGTGGACTTCACCGCCACCTGCCTCTTCACCACAGCTGAGAGAGAAAGAGATCTAACAATGTTCCGTATAATGGCTTGTTACAGGGACTTGATGAATGCAAGACTATTCAACTTTCTAATTGTGCTAATTTGGTTTTCATAGCCTTTTACTATGACAACACCTCCAGGATGAGCATCTCATTTCTAATAAAGAAGGAGGGACATAAAGGGTTAAAAAGGGGTTCCTAGTACAAGCAGATTCAGTCAGCTGACTGAAGTGAAGCAAAAGTTACACTGACATAAGGAAGTCCACTTATGTAACAGGAAAACAAGCAACTTTCCCTTTTCCTCCATCTTACCCTGAGTCTTTTTCTCCCTCTCCTTGTTGTCATCGGATCCTGAGCTTATAGTTTGCACATCATCACTGTCGGAGAGGGTCATTACTTCCTAAACAAAAGACAGAGGGAAAGATTATAATAAGAGTGCAAGATGGGAGGAAAAAATAGAGAGAGACAGATATCAGAGAGTGAGACAGAAAGAAAGAGGAACAAAGAGAACGGAAAGAGAGTCATTTCATGTGAAAACTTAAAAAGGAAACAGGGTGTGTGAAAATTAAACTGACCTTCTTCTCAGTCTTCATCCCTCCCTCCACCTTGACGCTCTGATTTGCAGAAGTGGAAGACTGGTTGGTGAGCCAAGACGCCACTTTACTCTTCCCAGTCTCCTCTGGCATCGGAGGTGGCTTCCTCTCCTCACCTGTGGACACACTCAGTCCATCCTTACTGTCCTGACTCTCTACAGCCAAGACAGAGAATGATGGGAAAGTCAACTATTACTGAAATGAACGAATTAAGTTTCAGTGTACAGAGCATTTGGTTTTACAGCTGATTAATTTAAATGATACAATATATATATATACAAAAGTAGTTCTAACAAAAACATGTCCAAATACATTTCACCACAAAATAAAATGCAGAAAGTTAACAATATATTGAATTTAATATGTGAAATAAGATGTGATTATAACAAAAACAACAACAAATATTATTAGTAGTAATTGTTAAGACATTTCATCACAAAAATAAAGTAATATATTGAATAATATATGAAGTATAACAACAATAATGATGATGATAATAATAATAATAAACTGTTCAAAAATTTCACCACCAAAATAAAATATTGTTTATGAAATAATATAATAATAAAACGACTATTATTAATAACTGTTCAAAACATTTACCACAAAATAAAATCAAATAAATTAAAATTATATACTGTATGAGACATTACTATTAAAGGGTCATGAAACCTCAGACTACTTTTTCTGAGATTTTAGCAGGTGTTTGTGTTGCACATCATAGAAGACCATGTTAGCATACGTTCATTTTAATTGTTGGAGAAAACGGGTTAATTTTAAGCTTTTTTGCGCTATTTTCATCTTCCGGGCTTAAAATCTACATCGTGTTGACGTCACAATTTGTGACGTGGCAAAGGACAATGACGCGTTGGTGTCTATTAAATTATTCCTGAGACTGCGTGTTCTTATAAGACGACGCTTCGCTTAATTATTCACAACAGCATGTGTTGATTTGCTTTGACATACGCTTCAGACTGTGAGATCGCGCACATTAACTTAGAGAAACGTTCATGGATCAAAGGAGAGTGTTTGTTTTTGCTTTGTAATAGGAGTTCGGCACAAACTCGATTCATTCACTTAGTGAGTGTAACCGTTTTTTCAGCTCCTTGACACAACCCATCAAAAGGCTTATATAAACGCCGCAGAATAAGCCTTAAAAGTTAGCAGAGGTGCAACAGCGCATTCATATATATATATATGTTTTCGATACATAGTGCAAATGGCTGTGCAATTATCTGTGTTCCGCACAGCGTTTTAAAAACATTTTCTCATTTTAGAACTGTGGTGAGAACTAACCAGTGCTGAAACAGGAGGTTTCACAACCCTTTAATAATATTAGTGACTGTCATGAAAATCCTACTCAGACCTTGTCCTCGACAGGTTTTGTGACAATTTATAAAACTTCTACTCAAGCCTGCCCTCTCGTGGCCTGTCTCGGTGTTTAATCTATCGGTCTTCTCCTCACCTTCCTTTATTCCTTTGGCCTGTCTGCGGGTGGTGTAGCTCCTCCACACTGAGCTGGTGGAGTAATATGTGTCTTTCACAAATGTGTCGTCTGAGCTGTCGCTCTCATCCTCGTTAGACTCTTCGTCTTTGTCATCATCACTGTCTTCAGATGAATCATCTTGGCCTAATAAGTGGATCAGCAATTTAAAAAAAATCAAACCACATGCTATTTATTTTAAAGAAACATAAGCAGGCCTTTTATTATATTTTTGCAAAATATTTCACAAAAAAAAAAAAAAAAAGGATCATGTTCATGTGATGAACTACACCTGCTAGGAGACCTGTGTGAACTTGAGAAGAACTGACTTCACACTAAATCACCTAGAGAGCAGTTAGGTAAAAGTGATTATTGCAAAGGTGTCTCTGAAAAGTTTTTTTTGACAAAAAGATTTTGACTCCCAATTACTGTACTTGGTCCAACGGACATTACAAAAACTGTTGTTGTTAGTTTTTTTCCCATCAACATTGAGATCCCCACAGCCACTAATTTTTATAACAAGCAGGAAGGTCAGATGTGTGCATAGGTCTCTCACTTTTGCCGGTAATGCTGCTGTTACGCTCCTCCATCTTGGTGGTGGATTTACCGTGTTGGGAGGAAGCAGGTAGTTTAACCCTGCTCATGTCCACCCCGCTGCCCTCGCTGTCAGAGCAGTGGGCCTCACTCTCGTAACCTTCCTTAAAGTTCTCCACGCTCTCAATGTGGTCTAGATTGGCAAAGTATTCATCCCCCATTTCCAAACCTTCTTTATCAGCAAAGTCATCAGTCAGGATTTTACCTGATAGAGAAAGAAACAATTACTATAACTATAACATATCATTACTATATAGCTATATAACTATAATATCATTACTATAACCCCCTTAAATGCCCAGTGGTGGACATCAGCAGACAATCATAATGATGAAAATTATGTCATGCAGACAGAGCATACTTTAGGCTTAAGAGGGAGAAGCTTAGGTAAGACCAAACACAGGATTGATTTTCTTTTGAATAAACTAAAGTCCAAATTACATTTTGAGTGGGTTACCTGCATAGATACAAACAAATGAGCCCTTGGCTACGTCATCAAGGCAACGAATGCCCCAGCCCTTATTTTGGGTCTTAAAGAGCTGCAGTCGGACCTGCAAACCGTGCTGAACCAGGCGGTTAGTGCACATCTGCGGATTACAGCGGCAGCGCTTATTACATTCATATATCCTGAGAATGCAAACGAGAGGGAAAAAGAGAGACGGAACAATTAACAGGAGATGGCAGACATTAAGTTGAATGGTTTCACTGTAAATCAACATGATAATGGCACTATGGAGGGTTGGTTATATATCACAGACCCTGTAGGGAGACACTCTTCCAGTCTCTTGTGATGGTATCCAGCGTTGGGGTTGATCTGCCCACCTGGGGCACATCCTGTAGCCTGCAGAGTCAGCTGATGACACGAACACTTGGATCTATAAACAAACAAAATGTACAGAATAGGTTTTTAGAAATATTCATATTTATGTTAATGTCATATGGTTTGAAAAACTTATCCAATTATTAGGAAAAAATTGTTATGTAACAATAAAGTAATAACATTCTCATTTTACCTACATGTGAGTGTACACTTATTTTCATTACATGAAGTTGCATACTTTACAATCTGAACTAATCTTGACATAAAAATTATTTGATGAAAATGATCTAATATTGAGACTTGTTGACCTTTACACACGATGGGCTGCAGGGGTCCTTTCTATATAATTTTCTGTTTCTGTTTTTCTTCTTCTGTATGTTAGTTGTACCACATGACTTTGACAGAAAAAAACACTTAAAATGATAATTAAAATTAATATTCTTAATAAAAGCCTGTCATTTTTCTGGAAGATCCAGTTATGACATTTTTATTAAAAATTACAACGTCAAAAAAAGCACATATGCATGGATGAATCATTCACAATAAGATTAAACAAAGACTATAGAATACCTTTCTTAAAGAGACTTTGGATTAAAATATATATATGCCAAACTAGAGCTGCATGATTCTGGATAAAGTGAGAATCATGTTTGTTTTTTTCCGTTTCAAATAGAGATCACGATTCTGAACTAAGCAAAATAATGTGTAATTTACTAAATGCTGTGATAAAATGTTAATTGCTGCAGTCTACTAAAAAAATGTTTAATTAATTTTAATGAATTATAAAAAAAAAAAAAGCATTTCTTTGAATGAATGATTCAATGACTTGCTCATAAATACTTCACTTGTTTCATTACTGAATGAATCAGCATTTTTTAACAAATCTCTTGAATGACTGATTTAATGACAAATACATTTTTAACAGTCACTTGTCACCACCTAGTTGTGAATAAATATAATCAAAAACTGTATTTGAAGCACCAATTACTTTCAAAATATGATTTGCTCCATTTTATTCACTACCATAGATATCAGTATCTTTTATCCCAGTACTTCTGTGATAATATGAATGATTGTAAGACAGAAATAATACTGTGTGGTTAAAAAGACTGTTTGTGAAGCTGTTTCGTACCTAAACATGATAACTGCTCTCTCTGTCAGCGGCAGCTCGAGCACAGATTTGAATGTTCTGGTATGACTTTGTCAAAGATTTAATAGACACAGACAAATCGTTGTCATTTAGAAATACGACCGTGTGGGTTTTGAATCGAGATTGCGATCTTTAAACAATTAATTGTGCAGCTCTATGCTAAACTACTTTTTCTTTTCTTTATTTTAAAGAAGCTTTTTTCTTTATCCTGACATTTTTGACTTTGTTGAAAGCCAGTCAATGATACTAACTTGTCTCTGCAGCCGTCAGTGCAATCACAGCCCACCAGGAAGTCTGGGCTGGTGTTAATAAACACTCCATCTTCTGGGATCCTCTCTTTACTGTAGGCCACACTGGGCGGAGGAGTGTTGTCGATCTCATTCACACAGGACAAGGGAATGTCTTCGCGACCGCCTGTGATGTCCCGGATGAAGTAGAATGGCCTCTGGGGTTGGAATCGACGGTCCACCAGCACATAGGGGTCCAGACAGAACATCTCCAAGAAGATGAAGTCACAGTGTGTCTGGAAGAGGTAGTGCTGGATTTCTGCCATATTTCTCAGACTCAAGCCACACGGGGACTTGTAGATGACATGGAATGACATCTGAGTGAGAGAGAAAGAGGGTAAATATAAATTAGTATGTGTATTAGTACCGAATAAACCACTGAAAAACACTTTACAGTTGAGTGATAGTTTCTAATTCGGGCAAATTTCACCGGCAAAAGGCCCAACCAAGCAGCTTTTTGTTCGTCAGTGTGAACAACTTGAACCTGATGTAAAATCTCCATGGGGAAATTGTTTACTCAAAAATTAAATCACACAGATTCCTTTAGACTGGATTTTGAACACACAATTTTGCCGAATAGCAGTAAATGTGACTACAACCTTAAGACACACAAACCTTGCGGTTAAGGCGTCTGCGGCCAGTCATGCGGCGAAACTCATAGAGCAATGGAGTAAGAAGTGGGTTACGTCCTCGATGCAGGTTGGGGCGGGTGGGCCGGATGCGCTTTAGACAGTCTGGAGTGCAGTTGTGTGTAAGGTAGAAAAGTCTGTCATTCGGAGCCTGGTACGATGGCTCCTGAGGAATACGCTCACTTGTGTAGGTTGACACAGTTGTCTGCAAAGTATGCGGGACTGGTGTGATTGGCGTCAACATATGCACAGGTCCAGACTGCAGAAGAAAGAGCCTGCAGAGTAAGAGAACAAGACGTTTGCCTTAATCACACTACAAAAACTTTGACTTTCATTTTGGTTGACTGATGGTTGAGCAGGCAGTCTTCACTGTTGGATAACACAATGAGGACACATGCATTTCTGAATAATATGATTTGAATTTAATGATTGGTATAAAAAATGTGTTGGGCCACTTGGTCAGACCACCTGAGATTCTAATACCAAGCGTAAATGCTGAAAGAGAGGCAAAGCAAAAAATAATGTTGCATATACAGTGTTTAGCAGACATATAGATCACAGTAGTGACAAGTACCAAGTGATTGGGTGTCACACTAACCTGGAGGAATTAGTTTGGTGAACAGTGCCGATCAGTGCTTTGGGCTGGAGGTCAGAGGTCACGACCTGACGAGGCTGCAGTGCAACCTGACCAGTGCTCTTTTTAGCCATTTGACTCTTTAAACTAGGACTCCTGAAATGGAAGAGAAAGAGATAAACATGGTATAACCATTGACCAGGATCAATAAATGAAATATTTTGAAAGAACAATAGCTCTTGAAGCACTCACTCTGTGCGGGAAGGCTGTGGGGGTCCGGGAGCCACTGGACGAACTGGTGGGATCTGTGGGGCCACAGGCCGACTGGAAGCAGAAGCACTGTTGTCACTAGTGTACTGCACTACAGGTCCCTTTGTCCTCAATGCTCCTAAAAGCACATACAGTTTTAGTAAGATGAGAATTGGACAAACCAGCTCATTCTTAAAAGGCCAGTTGTAATAAGAAATGTGTGCATAGGGCTGGGCGAAAATTTATCAAAATATAATGTTTCATATCATTTGATATCGATAATTACAGACTTTTAAAAAAATATTTTTTAAAACAGAGCAATAGAAAAAAAAAATGTAAATAAAATTTAAACAAATATCTCCTTTCTTATGTTTTATATGCAGATTAAATAAGTGTTAAGAAAACTTTTGGCTTGTCTCCTGAGGCCACAGGAGGGTGCAATGAGCAATGTTTATTTAATGCAATGAAATAACGACTGTCTATAAAAAAAAAAACGTGCATAACGTCTAAATTAACATATAAATCAAATATAATTTCGCAAATTGCATAAGCAATTATGAACAAAACAGCATCATGTATTGAGACAGAGTGAAATGGAATAAACCCCCACAAATTCGAGACATGTTTTCTAAAAGTTAAACCTCTTTTAACTTTCTATGATGTTACATCTCTTGTGTGAGACGCAAGTTAAACAGTCATAGTTGTCCGTCTAAAAAAATGCGCAGAATATGCGTTCTGTTTGAATGGTTTGGTTTCGGTTTTAACCTAATCAAGATCTTCTCCGCACTGAGCTTCTGTGTTTCTCTAATATTTTGAATGAAAAACGCAATAAAACATTAAAATGCAGCGACACTTACATCATTATCGCATCTCGTGCACCACTAAGACTCCTTGACACACACCTAACATTTGACTGCACCATTTTTGCATTCAAATGCAAATTTGTATTTTAAATTCGACTAATATTCATTCTTTTACTTCACAATCTCCTCATTAAGGCAGGCACAGCGCTCATTTCAGCATGTGTTCGTGTGTTCTGTCTGCTTGTCACTCATAGAATTAAATAAAACCAGCATGAAACTATCGTGCGCTATATCGAACATTTTTTTCTATCGTTATCGATGAAGGTGCACTATCGATAAATACTGATACCGTTTTATCGCCCAGACCTATGTGCGCATAAAATTTTACATAAAAATATACAAATTAGGCATAAAATATAAAGGACAAACACATAGCAATCTGTTACCCATATTAGGCCGCTGTCTTTGTTGACCAGTCATTTTCTTCTCTTGACTGTTAGCTGTGTTCATTTTCAGATTAAACATAGGTTCTAGTCTTGTTGAGCCACGATAAATCCACTCACTCCGCTTATCATCCTGCAACATTGAATAAACAATATTGTTCATGTTCAAATGTCATTTAACACACAGCAACTCTGCATATGAACATGATTGTTGAAGGATGATCAAAGAAATCAAACAACAAATGAATTAAAAAATCTTTAACTATAACACTTCTAGCTATACGTGCTGCTGAGCTGACCAGAAAAAGCATTTTGACAAGGCTGCCATCCACTTCTTCCACACGGCTTTTCCACCACGTTCCCTCCCATTCCGTCTTTATGATTTGTCCTGGCTTCAGCAGCACCATGGGTCTGTTGGGATACGACGTGATGTACTCCTCAATGAAATCTTTGCATGATGCATCCTCAATATCATCCCAGGTCTTTTTTACTGAACACAGATTGAGTAAGGGAGACAAAAATAGAGACAGATCCAATGTAACGAATTATTAAGCATAATTACTATTAAAGGTGATTCAATGAAAAATCAAATCACTTAAAAAGATCAGCAGTGTTTAATATTACATTAAAAGAGAGAAGGCAAAAACAGAAATTGCTGGAAACTAAAAAAAACGGTTAAAAAAAGTTTCTTACATGGTCTGCAGATTGGGTAGAGCTCAGGCAGGCCCACATATGAGGCATAACCATCATCAAAAAAGATCAGAAACCTGCAAAAACATTCAACCAGTAATCAATGCATTCTATCCTTCCATACTGTCCCAAGATCTTCTGTTCATCTCACCTCATACGATTCTTGCTGTTGGGCATCTCAGCAACTACACCTGCATAGAGCCAGACTTGATTGCCATCCTTGTACCTGGCGACAACACGGGCACCAACAAACAGTCTCTCCAGTGTTGGGTGGTAATCAAATGCCACGTGGTTCCCAGAGAGAAGACTCTTCCCTTTATTCTCAAACTTCACCTTGTACTTTAAATTGTTCCCTGTGAAATTTTGTTATCAAAAGAATGAATCAAGCTTTTTGATAAAATTTTGTTCTTCACATACACACACACACAGCAGGATGAAATGTACAGTACTATCCCAGAGAAGGATTATTCAATACAGGTAATAAACTGCATGCACTTACCCACTTGTTTGATTGCAACAAGTGTTCCACGATGCCACGTCTTGGTTCGTTTTTTACCCAAAAGTGTCATGTTGATCTTGATATTATCCTGTTTTAAATTAGGGTTTGGTTGAGTGGGCGCGTTTCTTGGGCCTGATGACATAAACACTGCTGGAACAGCCAGAGTACCATGGGATTGTGCGGAAGGGGCCACTGCTTTAGCTGGTGTGATACTCGATTGGGCCGTTCTGTTGACAGATTGGGCCAGGTTCTGCACCTGCTGAGATGTTCTTTGAAGAGCAGCTGAAGCCTCCTTAAACTTTAAATACAATACAGACAACAGTACAGCATTAAGGTGTGGTCACATTAGTGAAATTGTGGCAAAAAGGTCCATTGAAAATTACATGGTCTTTTGGCAATTATGAAGCAAGCTCACACAGAAACCAATTTCAAACCAAATAGCTTTCTGTTAGTCAACATGGCAAATTTGACCTTGATGTAAAATCTGTGTGGGGAAATCTTTCACTGTCATGGGAAATTCCTGGACTTCTATTGAAATGACTGGATTCGTCCACAAAAAATTGCCAAACAAGGTTAAACTTCACTGCATCTTTAGAGTGGTTTGTCAAGTGATACAAATGACACACTTCTCTTACCGCTGAGTCCTTGGCTGGAGTGACAACTTTCTTGGGAGGAACCACTGTGAAGAAAGTTGCGCTGTTACTGTACATATTTTACATCAATAAAATGAAATGACTAAATAAATAAAATATAGCATCTAATGTACCACATCCCACAGCAATGACATCGTCGTCATCATCATCATCAATCTCAATGACCTCAGAAGGGTTTGCTCTGCCTCCTCCCTCATCCTCCGAGCTGCTCTCACGATACACTAGACCCATATTACTGTAAACTTCCTTCACCAGAGCTTCACACTGAACCACAGACCTTTGAAAAGACAGATTTATGTACTTCTTCCTCTGGAATTAAGAAATATTACATTTTTATCTCATAAAATGCTGGCTTTTGGATAATCAATCACGTTGTCACAACCTGAAGTAGTGGCTCGTTCACATCAATGTTCTACTAATTGTAGTCATAAGTACTTTAAAGAATACAGCTATTGACGGAGTAGAATCTTACACTCGCTGAACTTGTGTTGTATTTTTTTTGGCAGGGGCTATTTGCTAAGTGAAAATAGCAATGGGTTCCATTTACACAAAGTGAAAATAGCAGTATTTTTTAGCGATATGCTATTTACACAGTGCAAATAGCCATAGATTCTATTTACACTACATTAAAATAGCAGGATTATACTTATTGCAAATAGTGGTAATTCCTCAGTATTGTAGTACGTTATAAAAGAGAACGCAATAATAACGTATTGAACTTAAATTATAATTTTAATTCAAATTATTAAATGGATGCCACCTTTTTAGGACAATAAAGCCCTCCCTACACCTACCCTAACCTTACCCCATACTTTATTTTCAACCTTCAGAATATTTCCTTAATTTTTATTGAAAAAAATTGCCATTCCCATGTGGTTTTGAAAACGGAGAAAAAAAAAGTTTGACGAAAGGCGGATTCGAACCCGGGTCGAATTGTCTCAAAAAGCACACACTTTTTAACCATCTACACCACTGAAACTGGTGTTAAACATCCATCTTTTGTAGTGTTGACTATCCCAATCACACGTTGGTGGGCGGAGTTACTGTAAATAGTTTCTGCCAATGCAACAAGGCGGGCTATTAGCACTTAGTGTAAATATACACTCCGATTTTGTTTAGCATATCAGTTTCAGAAGTTGTTTACCATATGATATGAAGAATATGTATATTGCATTAAGGGTTGAATATTTCTCAAGAAACAGTTTGGCGGTTTGACTGAAGTCTCTTCACCTTTAGCTGTGTTGATCTCAATGCATCTTCTCTCACACTTTAAACTTACTCTGAAGCATTAGAGCAAAGAGCATCCATATTAGTAACCTCCTTTTCCCTCTGCTCAACCCATTCCTGCAGCTGCTCCAGCTGAGCTTTCCTCTGCTGCACGGCTTCACTGCTGTCCACCTGCTCCTCGATCCACTTGCGCAGCTCGTCCAAAGACACTCCTAACTCCTCCTCCAACTCTGGATCCAACTCCATCTCAATCCCTGAGGCCAAACTGGCATCCACCTCTATAACTTTGAAAGAAAGGGAAGACAGTGTTAACATGTCACAGCAGGAATCACAAAACAATGTTTGAAAAGATGTATTCTGTAGGTCAACTGGTAGACAGCTACATTTCCCCATCAACTGTGGATCAGTCCTGTATATTAGTGGGTTTCCTTGCACAAACTGCTCTATGCAGGACCTTCCACAACATTTCGACGATAAAGTCCTGTAACGGTCAGAAATTTAACTTGGCTATTCCAAAAAATAACTTCTTTGCCACAGGATCTACTTTCAGTTGAGAGTTAAAGGGTAAGTTTGCTATTTTCAGCCAGCTTTGTATTATTACAATGTCGGTAGTAACACTGTATAACACATTTTGTATTTTTTCCCCGTTTCCTGCACCAAGATGTTAGGAAAAGTCCATCTGGATGACATAAAATTCATCATCTGACAGAGTTTTGACAACTCCAGGGATTTTTTTGAAAACTACAGAATGTACTTCTACATTTGTTTCACACCTAGTGGATTGTGGGTTTCCTACTTTTTTGCTCCAGCCCTATTTTTTTGTTATCTCTATTCGAGCAGCACCGATTTTTTTTCAACTGCACAAACAACCAACTATTTATTTTTTATAGGGATGCACGATATATCGGCCACCATATCGGTATCGGCCTGAGCCAAAATCATCACAATTAAAAGAACCAAAGACTTAAACTACTTCAGTCTGTGTGCATTGAATTTATTTAATACACGAGTTTCACAATTTGAGATGAATTTCTGAAATAAATGAACTTTTCCACGAAATTCTAATTTATTGAGATGCACCTGTATTTCGTCAATTTGTAATCCGTTGATAGAGTTAACCCTTGGAACAGGACATTGTGAAGCGGTTCAATCAAATCATTCAAAAGATCCGACTCGCTGGAACGATTACTGTAGCTGAAAAACGTGGTCTTGCTCCGTCTCAAACACACACACACACAGTCATATATTTGCTGTATAACGTTGTATAAATCAGCATAGACTCTTCCGTAGTGAAAGGGTTGTTAAATTCAACAAGTTGCCCGTGTGTGGTTATCATGAGCATAAACTCCTTTTCGCTGCGTCATTGTTTCATGACAGCGGCCGTTTGCGAAGCAACTGAACACAAGCAAATAAAACAGAGAAATCAACGGCTCGCTAATTCACTTCTCGACATTTGCATGTGTACGACTTGTTTTTCTTCAGACAGAGGTGACGCAAATACTGTGCGCCGTCCTGGGTCAGTCCAGGAGTAGACGAGAATATTTGGTCAGGTAAAAAAAGTTTTACGCTTGGACACATAGAGCAACAATACACACATTTATCGCTTTACTGCCACTATAAATATATACGCGGACTAATAATTGCCATCAGCATCGTATGAACTTCTTGTGTGTTGTATTATCGACGTCAGACGTTGCAGACTGCGCATTAAGCTAATCTACTGTAGCTGTTGGGCTAGACACTTTAGCGAGACTATTATATTTGACTGATACGATTCATAATCGCGACCTGCAGACTGACAGTTATTGCAGAACAACATTCTCTGTGAAAATAGGTAACGTTAGCCGTAATGTCGCGCAAAAGACACCTGAAATATTTTTGGTTTAGCTAGCATATGAAATGACTACTGTAAAGTTATATTTGCAGATCAAGTTAAAAACGCGTGCACTACGCGTTATTCCGTACATTCACAGATTAAATTGCAGCTGGGCAAAGCTACTGCATAAATATAAAATGTCATATGCAGATCTAATGTTATTGATAGCCTGCTTCCTGTCTAACCCCTGACGTTTATTTCCTGCTATTTAATGTAGCTATTAACTATAACTTAGCTATATACACACACACACACCTTTTTATATTTATTGTGTTTGACAAGCAAATTATGTGCCTTTTCTAGTGTTTTCCAAACGTTGAAAACATCTGAACACATTTTCTACATCATTTATTTTCTACATTATGAACAGTTGATCACATCTGTGCTTTTTGTGATGTCTTGTAATGCAGGTATTTGTCATCCACATGGGAATGGGGGACATGAAGACACCAGATTTTGATGACCTGCTGGCAGCGTTTGACATTCCAGACATCGATGCCAAAGAAGCAATTCAGTCTGACACTGATGGTAATCATAATGAGCGCAGTGGTGTTGTTGGAAAGGAGAGAAGTGGAAGTCCATGCCTAAGACCTCCAGAAAGCCCTGAGCCTGTTGCTTTAGCTCCACATAATGACCCCTCCATGGTCAGTGTGATTGTAAAAAACAGTGTACATTCTGATGACAAAACTGAAGGGAATGTAACTGAAGGGGTCATTTCTGGTGCTGATTCCTCACATGAGTCTCCCCAGAAAGGTCCCAGCGAATATGGCCTGGTGCCACCAGTTCCGTTAATTTATAATGGACTCAAAACTGTCTCTGATGGGGCTACAGAACCCTCTCCACCACCAGCTCTAACCCGGATGCAGCCCAATGGGCAACTTTGGTTTCTCTCTGCTCCTAGTGTTTCTAGTGATGACAACCAGGATGGCACTTCTCCTAAACACCCTTCTAGTGCTTTCTCCCCACCTCAGTCTTTACCCCTGACTGATCCTCCCGTCTTATCTTCACATTTAATTAATTCAGACTTTCCTCCAAGAGTTAATTGTGAGGAAGCACCACCATTAAATGGCACTTTGAGGGCAGGAGTCCGTCGACGCTTATCTGAAGATGAAGAATCTGAACCAGACCTCGGTAGCCCTGCGCTTGTCATACAAGAAAGCCCAGATTCCCAGCGGTGCTCCGCTTCTAAGGTACCACGCATGCAGCGGTCTCCTTCAAGTGCGTTTCAACCACCCTCTCCCTCATCCCCTTCCTTACCAGTTAGTAACACTCAAATCGAAGAGCCATCTGTCCAGAATCCAACACTTCTACAAAGCGGCGTTAACCCAACATCTTTGACCTCCACAAACGATCTGCCAGTTGAAGAAAAAGACGTGGAGCACATAATCGAGGAGAGAGATTCTCCTGAAAGCCCTGAGCCAGAAATCCCTCAACCTCAGCCATCAAATCAACAAGAAGCCAATGAGCCAGAACAGAAGGTCAGAAAAGAAGAAGCCCCTCAAGATCAAGTTAATGACATGAGCATAAGTGTGCAGGAGAATAGTGGTCTTCAACTAAAAACAGAGGATGGTGGAGGTGAGAAGACACAAGGGAAATCCACCAAGACTAGTTTGGTAGATTCCCCCTCTGAAGATGTCACAAGCTCCAGCAAAACCTCCTCCAAGCCTCTCAAAGTCAGAATCAAGACTGTCAAAACGACGGCTGGAAACATCACACGTACTGTATCTAAAGTGGCTCCCAAAGGAGGGACCTCCAAGGGTCCTGGTGGCTCTAAAGTTCAAGCAGGGGCCCGTAGAATTCAGAGGTCTGGTGATGCTCCTCAAGGGCGAGCTCAGGGTTCAAAGGAGACGATGTTGCCAGTGTCCACCCTTCAGGATGCCAGCACAGCTATGTTATTTGCAGCCAGCAAGGCACAGAATCAGATGGCCACCAGTCTTTCCACCACTGCAGTCAAGATCACCAGAACATCAACCCTCCCCTCCATCACCTCTTCACCCATGCCTGGGGTTCGCGGTTTGGGGCAGAAAACAATGAATGGGAATCCTGGGACTGCCAAAGCAGCCTCCATTGTGAACAGCCCGGGAGCTGTGATCTCACGCAGCCAGTCTAACCTCGTTGAGGCCTTCAACAAAATCCTAAACAGTAAGAATCCACTGCCAAGTTATCAGCCAGACCTCTCCATCCCGCCTCCCCCAGAATGGGGTCTTCGAGTGCCCTCAACGGGATACCGTTGCCTTGAATGCGGGGATGCGTTCGCTCTGGAGCGCAGCCTGGCGAGGCACTACGATCGGCGCTCTATGAGGATCGAGGTGACCTGTAACCACTGCTCCAAACGCCTGGCTTTCTTTAATAAGTGCAGCCTGCTGCTCCACGCACGAGAGCACAAGGAGAAGGGGCTGGTTATGCAGTGCTCACACCTCGTCATGAGTCCTGTCAGTGTGGAGCAGATGATTGGCCAGCAGGATACCGTGCCTATAGGTTTGTGTCTCTATCAGTGTTAGTGTATTTATAGATGCAGTAGCAAAAAGAATACCTATAAAGCCTTTTCTCAAAAACTTTCAATATTTTTAGACATCATGAACTAACACGACTTGTGAGTAAGGGAGTAAATATTTTAGATTTACATTGTGCACATTTTGGATCAGGCGTTGTCAAAATATGGTCCACGCGGGGATGATAGGGGGTCTGTGGACAATTTGAGAGAAACCAAAAAGCTTTTACAAAATGTATTTTAAATGTCAATAGGATCAATTAGATTAATTCAACACACTTTTTTTCATTTCATTTTTTAATTTTGCTTTCTAAAAACCTGTCAGAATTCCTGACATTTGCAATTGCAGTTGGGTCAAAGACGAAAAAGAGTTTAAGTATCAAAACAATAAGGATACAGCCTTGAATTGTTGTTGTTGTTTTTCAATACATTAGAAAGTGTCCTGTTAAATTAAATACATATTTTTTTAGCACATATAATAAATATCATACATTTTTACCATGATTTACAGAAAACAGCCACTAAAATGTCATTCAGTGTAACAATCTTGTCAGCATATTTACCACAAGAATCAGTTTATGACATATTAAAAGAATTCTACTTGTAATTTTACATTTTTAAACTTTACCACTATACCATTTTGGCCATTTGTCAGCAATAATTTTTTTACTCATTTAGGGTGTACTCACACTAGGCGTTTTGAACGCGGTTCGTTTAGTTGGCCCTGGCCCGGTTGGAAGAGGTGGGCCAGGGCACGGTTCGGTTGGGCTCGGGCGCGGTACGCATGCAGTGTAGCGCTAACCGCGCCGGAGCGCGGAACAGATCCTATTTTGTGTGCGCTACTGTGATCATTACGACTGCAAACATATTCTATTACTACTACTACACTACACTTTTCAATACGTTTAATTCAGTCAAGTATATTTAGGTTTATAATGGCTCTGGTTCTTACCTTATTGATGAACAGGAAATGTAGTTTGCGAGTAAAGCTGCAAATTATTTAATTAACGTCAGCTGCCTCCGTAATAATTCTCTGATACATACAAGTGAAAATCAGTGCACAACATAAATTATAAATTAATTATTAATAATTCGACAGAATATAAGCGAAAGTGGTTTTCTCCGTTATCTCGCACATGACGTAAGCGTGCTCCAGCCCGGAAAGTTTAGTGCAAGTGTGAGTGCAGGCCAGCGGGGGAGTGGGGAGGGGGGATAATCGCGCTCGGTTCAAGGCAACCGTGCCTAGTGTGAGTACACAATGCAATAAAATTTAGTATGCTCACTTATTCTTTTATATATTTTAATTCGTACAGTTCAGAATAAGTATGTTGTTTCAATTTTTACATAAATATAAGTGTTACACCGAATGACAATGGAACATTATTTCACCCACATTTTGACATTTTATTCTCCCCAAACTTATTTGAAACCTTAAAAGTAGACACTTTACTTGCATTTAATGTGTTTTCTATACATAGGGTAAACGTACCCATTAAGCTCACTTCCATATTTGAGCTCAGATTATAAAAAGAAAAAATAATGTATTATCATACTTGATGTCTTAACAAATTGATGCGTTTGTTACTACATACCTCCTGTAATTTCAAGTCAATCAGATCAGTGCACACTGAGATATGAGTCTCCATGTGTTCACACTGTCTGGTGGCCATTTTGAAAGCTGTCTAAAAACTTTCAACAAAAGAGGAGCCCCTTAAATGTGCGTTTTTTAGATGTTTAAGCCTTTATTTTGGGTAAATTTCACTACTTATTGTAAAATTAAGAGATTAATGTTCAGACTATGTATTTATAGATGCAGTAGCAAAAAGAATACCTATAAAGCCTTTTCTCAAAAACTTTCAATATTTTTAGACATCATGAACTAACACGACTTGTGAGTAAGGGAGTAAATATTTTAGATTTACATTGTGCACATTTTGGATCAGGCGTTGTCAAAATATGGTCCACGCGGGGATGATAGGGGGTCTGTGGACAATTTGAGAGAAACCAAAAACAAAATGCAAAATGTATTTTAAATGTCAATAGGATCAATTAGATTAATTCAACACACTTTTTTTCATTTTAATTTTGAATTTTGCTTTCTAAAAACCTGTCAGAATTCCTGACATTTGCAATTGCAGTTGGGTCAAAGACGAAAAAGAGTTTAAGTATCAAAACAATAAGGATACAGCCTTGAATTGTTGTTGTTGTTTTTCAATACATTAGAAAGTGTCCTGTTAAATTAAATACATATTTTTTTAGCACATATAATAAATATCATACATTTTTACCATGATTTACAGAAAACAGCCACTAAAATGTCATTCAGTGTAACAATCTTGTCAGCATATTTACCACAAGAATCAGTTTATGACATATTAAAAGAATTCTACTTGTAATTTTACATTTTTAAACTTTACCACTATACCATTTTGGCCATTTGTCAGCAATAATTTTTTTACTCATTTAGGGTGTACTCACACTAGGCGTTTTGAACGCGGTTCGTTTAGTTGGCCCTGGCCCGGTAAATTAGTGAGATTGTGTGAACTTAATTTGTCATTTATGGAACTGCTTTAGGGTGTACTCACACTAGGCGTTTTGAACGCGGTTCGTTTAGTTGGCCCTGGCCCGGTGGGAAGAGGTGGGCCAGGGCACGGTTCGGTTGGGCTCGGGCGCGGTACGCATGCAGTGTAGCGCTAACCGCGCCGGAGCGCGGAACAGATCCTATTTTGTGTGCGCTACTGTGATCATTACGACTGCAAACATATTCTATTACTACTACTACACTACACTTTTCAATACGTTTAATTCAGTCAAGTATATTTAGGTTTATAATGGCTCTGGTTCTTACCTTATTGATGAACAGGAAATGTAGTTTGCGAGTAAAGCTGCAAATTATTTAATTAACGTCAGCTGCCTCCGTAATAATTCTCTGATACATACAAGTGAAAATCAGTGCACAACATAAATTATAAATTAATTATTAATAATTCGACAGAATATAAGCGAAAGTGGTTTTCTCCGTTATCTCGCACATGACGTAAGCGTGCTCCAGCCCGGAAAGTTTAGTGCAAGTGTGAGTGCAGGCCAGCGGGGGAGTGGGGAGGGGGGATAATCGCGCTCGGTTCAAGGCAACCGTGCCTAGTGTGAGTACACAATGCAATAAAATTTAGTATGCTCACTTATTCTTTTATATATTTTAATTCGTACAGTTCAGAATAAGTATGTTGTTTCAATTTTTACATAAATATAAGTGTTACACCGAATGACAATGGAACATTATTTCACCCACATTTTGACATTTTATTCTCCCCAAACTTATTTGAAACCTTAAAAGCAGACACTTTACTTGCATTTAATGGGCTTTCTATGTATATAAAATCACTTTTGTAAAACTTATTTTGATGTGGACATTTAAATGTCTATGACACAATTCTTTTATTCTGTTGACAGCCCTAGATTTTAAGCGTAAGAAACAGAAAACTAATTTGCAGAAAATTTTGTGGGGAAAAAAAGTACATATTTATATGTACTTTGTACTCACACAGTTCATACTCGTACAGTCTTTTTACACTACCATTCAAAAGGTTGGGTCAGTAAGATTTCTTTTTTTTTTCTGTAAATTCAGTGTGAATGCACTAAATTGATCAAAATTGACATGAAAGACATTTATAATGTTACAATAGATTTCATTTTCAAATAAATGCTGTTCTTTTGAACTTTTTACAAATGAATCCTGAAAAAAGTCTGCAGTTTCAATATTGATAATGATAGTCAGCATATTAAAATGATTTCTGAAGAATATTGTGACACTGAAGACTGGAGTAATGGTAAAAGGAATAAAGTGCTTTTTTAACATATTTTAAAATTGAAATCAGTTATTTTAAATTGTAATAATATTTCACAATATATTATATATAATATATTATAATATATTATTGTATAATATTTTTGATCAAATAAATGTAATCTTGGTGAGCATAAGAGACTGAAAAAATCATACCGACCCCAAACTTTTGAACATTAGTGTTTAATAGTCTGTATTCCTACTTTTATATTTTAAAATATAAATATAAATATAAGTTCCTCGCAAAGATATCATCATATTTTGGGGTCCTTGTTATTAAAGGGGTCATATGATGTTGCTAAAAATAACATTATTTTGTGTATTTGGTGTAATGAAATGTGTTTATGCGGTTTAAGGTTAAAAAAACACATTATTTTCCACATACTGTACATTATTGTTTCTCCTCTATGCCCCACCTTTCTGAAACGCGTCAATTTTTACAAAGCTTATCGGTCTGAAAAGCGAGGTGTGCTCTGATTGTCCAGCTATCCAGCTATCTGACGGAAATGTTACGCCCCTTAACATACTGTGATGCCCTGTCAGGCCGGAGCGACGAGACAAAAACATTAA
>NW_015546094.1:126790-128100 GCF_001515605.1 Sinocyclocheilus anshuiensis | reverse complement strand
TTAGTCTTTGCAACTTTACAGATCTTCTTTATGCACCAAGAGCTTGTAACACTTCAAAAAGAAAGGAAACATTGAAATAGCATCATATGACCCCTTTAAAACTTCTGAAAATCCTTGTCTGGATGAAATTTGATTCTTCATTTTAGTTTACTATTTTCTTTGTCTGAACAAATTACATTTATAAAACATTCCAGAAGTAAAAACAGACATGAAACTCATAGTTGTAGGTAACAGTAGCAGGTGTGCACACAGGGATCAGGGAGCAGTCACTGTCTCAATCCACAGGGAATCTGTGCACTGCAAAACAACCGACTCAAGCATTGATGCAGAATAATTCAGCTGGGGCTTGTTCTTTCTGCATGCCTTTTCAAAGAGCAGTCTCTGTGCTCAGTGCATTGCAAAAGTACTCTTTAGGGAGGTTTACAGTGTTGTAGATAATTGACCACAATTATCTAGATTAGTACATTTCATTAACCCATGTCCATTTCAGAATGATTTAGCTGATATGTAATATGTGCTTACAGTACAGTCTCTTTTACAGGTGTGCTTTCTCCAGCTGCTTCCGCTCTGTCTGCCATAAAAGAAAGTGGTGTCCATCTGTCACAATCTTCTGATAACAGGTAACGGCACACTGTCAGATCATGTTTATTTGGTTTTTATGTTTGAATGAATGAGAAATAAACAAAAATGAATGGAGACTGAGTGATTAAGATGCTGCCTGGTATGTTTGTGTGCTCAATGTTCTCAGCTGTACTGAGTGTTGGAGTCCATTCAAAGGGAAGGCAGAAATTGTAGCACACTTTCAAGAGGTGGAGCCTGGTGGCACTGAAACGGTGAGTGAGTGCATGTGTGGGTGTCAGGACAATAACAGTGAGCATTTTTTTTTTTTTTTTTTTTTTTTTGTGGTTTATTTGGGCCAGTAGTTTTGCAGTAGTTTAGACTTGCATTTGCCCTGCTAACACTTTTTTTCAAAAATGTCCTACATGCATCAGAAAAATATATTAACATTTTTCATTACAGTTTTTCATTATTATTTAATATTATTTAACAATAAAATGCATAATTGTTTTTAATTATTACTTTTTTTAATTTTTATAAAAGTTGTTAATATTACCTAAAAATGAAAATTTGCTGAAAATATATTCACCCTCAGGCCATCCAAAACGTAGATGAGTTTGTTTTTTCATTGAAACAGATTTAGAGAAATTTTGAATTTGCTTGCTCTACCAATAGATCCTCTGCAGTGAATGGGTGTCGTCAGAATGAGAGTCCAAACAGCTGATAAAAACATCACAAAAATCTACACAACT
>NW_015546094.1:108123-126742 GCF_001515605.1 Sinocyclocheilus anshuiensis | reverse complement strand
CCTCTGTAGTGAATGGGTGCCGTCAGAATGAGAGTCCAAACAGCTGATAAAAACATCACAATAATCTACACAACTCCAGTCTTTCGATTAATGTCTTCATTGTCTTGTGAAGTGAAAAGCTGTGTGTTTGCAATAAACAAACCAATCATTAAGATTTTTTAACTTCAAACCATTGCTTCCATTGAGTATTCTATCTATAATATTGCTTTCTCCAGTGAAAAAGTTGTCTCGTCTGAATCAGGAGAGAAATATGCACAGATCAAGCACCATTTACAAGTGAAATCAGTCCAAAACCATTTTAACAAATATGTTGGTGGATTTTGATGTTAGAGGACAATGGTTTAAAGTTAAAACGTCTTAATGATGGATTTGTTTATTATAAACGCGCAGATTTTCACTTCCCAAGATGTTAATTGACAGACTGGAGTGGATTATTGCGTTGTTTTTATCAGCTGTTTGAGCTCGGATCCATCGGTAAGCAAGTGATGTAATGCTCAGTTTTTCAACGAAGAAAGACACTCACATACATCTTGGATGGCCTGAGGGTGAGGAAATTGCCAGCAAATTTTAACTTTTGTGTGAACTATTTCTTAAATATTAATTAATACTATTACATTTTGATTTCTCTCTAGTGTTGTATGCAGTGTTCTCCTCTGATGCCGCTGTGGAACTCGTGTAGTGCTGCGGCTCACCGGCGGTTACATCAGCAGCTCCCTCCGCTGGTTTGCCCTGAATGTGGTGTCACCTGTCAGTTTCAGGACCTCAACACTCATCTGAATCAAACCTGCCTCCACTACTCACGGCGCCTTGGATATAGGTAACCACCTAGTCATACAGACTACTAATATAACCCTTGTTTCATCTATTGTTTTTAAAGGGGTCCTATTATGCTTTTTCACTTTTTCAACTTTAGTTAGTCTGTAATGTTGCTTTTTCAACTTTAGTTAGTCTTAATGTTGTAATTGTTGTTTGAGCATAAAAAAAGATCTGCAAAGTTACAAAGTTCAAAGTCCACTTCAAAAGGAGATATTTTATTTAACTTTTCAAAAACTACAACGAACGACTCGTTTGTACTAAAACGCATATTTTCCGTGATTTGTGATATCACAAATATCGACGAATGTGTACGAGACCTGGTTGAGTTGCACTAGAGAAGGCAACAAGTGTTATCATCACTATGTCGGAGACACAACACCCTCAAAACAAAATCAAGACTTTGTAAAAGAGCATAATAGGACCCCTTTAAAAGAGCAGTTTAATGCTCATTCTCTCTCATTTTCATTGCAGATGTGCTTGTTGTCATTTGGTGTTTGGTGGAGTGAATAGTTTGAATGCTGTAAAGACTCACATGCAGACGGCTCACTGTGAGGTCTTCCATAAATGCCCCTCCTGCCCCATGGCTTTTAAATCTTCCTCTAGTGCTGAAGCCCACTGCGCCTCCCTGCATCCTGAACTCCCTGAGACAGCAAGGCAGTCCAAGTAAGTTGGGGAAACTACCTTGAAAGTGAAGCTACAGGAAATTGCAGTTAAACTTGAATTGCAGTCAAGCAACCCTTTTAAAAACAGTTAGCCAAAAAATTCATTATTTGAATGTTAGCATATTTTTTTTGAGTTGCTAATAACTATTGTTTTTTATGACAGGGAGATCTATAAATGTGTGATGTGTCGGACGGTTTTTACTCAAAAAGCATTGCTCAGTGTCCATATTGACACTCACTTAGCCAAGCAGAAGATGCACGTCTTTAAATGTCCCGACTGTAACAAGCTATTCACGCAGAGAGGTTCCCTTCTTGAGCATGTTAAGGTTTGCTTTCTATTTAGTTCGACAAAAATAAGCTCTATTCATTGACATTATGAGTGTATGACCTCATTGTAATTTGTCTTTAGGACTCTCATAGGGACTCTAGCATTTATGACACATCAGCACAGAACAACTTGGTAAAAATGGAGAGCTCTGATGGGGAGGAGTGGGGACGGGATGAAGATGAGGACAGAGGAAGAATGGCGAGAGAGGATGGGAACGCTGCTCTCCAGAGTTGGAGCTGCTCACAGTGCCAGACGCACTACACAGACAAAGAGAACTACATCACCCACATGTCTGAGCAGCATGGCAAGGTCAGGACTTCATCAGGCAGAACTCAACAATAAGGAGATTATTTGCACTGACAAAATGTTTCAATACCCCTACCTCAAAAAAAAAAGAATATATTTGTCAGTATTTTATACACTATCAGTGTTTCCCACAGACTTACACTCTATTTGTGGCGGGCGGCATATATACAGTATGCAAATTCATTCTCTGCCAGCAGGAGGCGCTTAAAGCGTGAGAATTAGCGGTTTACCTGGTAACGCTGTACACAAAGCAGCGCTCCCCTCACAAACGCTGCTTTATCAGACATTACATGCAAGTTGAAATGAAAATGACATCCAAATGACATCCTTCAGAAATACAGTGATATAAAAACACCCGCACCGGGTTTCGATTTTGAAACGTGTAGTGCTCATGTTGATTCAACGAAGTCAAAGCTTTTTGGAAAATCTATTTGTGGCAGTCAGTTTTGATATTGTGGCAGGCACCACAAATAAATCAATATGGGAAACACTGCACTACTATTCAATAGATAAAAAATAAAAATAAAACAAATTCAGCAAGGATGCATTAAATTGATGAACAGTAAAGATAGTGACCGTAAAGACATTTGTAATGTTATAATAAATCAAAAAATAAATGCTGTTCTTTTGAACTTTTTAGGCATCAAAGGATCCTGAAAAAATTTATCACTGTTTTCACAAAAATATTAAGCAGCACAACTCTTTTCAACTTTGAGAATAACAAGAACAATTCTTGAACACCAAATCAAGATATTAGAATGATTTTGGAATTAGTTTTTTCTTTGTTAAATTGGAATGGTTTCCAATTTGTCCTGAACCAACAAACCTAAACTAACAATGTTTCATCATGATTTTTTTATTTTTTTTTTGGAAGGAACTGAAGAAGTTTCCATGCACTCTTTGTGAAGGGTCCTTCTCTTCATCGTCAAGTTTAAGACGCCACATTCGTGTCAAGCACAAAGGCATCAAAAGAGCGTTTTATTGCCAGTGAGTAAAAAATATTCAGCAGCATTTTTTCTTTTATGACTTTTTTTGTTTGTCTTATTTTCAAAGGCATTTACTGTCATTTCTTGTTATGAAGACTCTGTACAGGTGGGAAGAGGAGTTTCAGCAGTAAGCTGATTCTTGAGAAACATATTCAGGCTCAGCATGGAGGAGACAGAGGAGCAGCCACACAGAGTCAGGTAAGAGCTCAAATACACTCTAAGATGAACAAAACACGTCCAAAGCCATGATCACCTGACAGTGATTTTTGTTGCTTAAGTTCACCGTAACATTCAGCTTTTGAAAATGTAATTACACCTCGTTTCTTCACTGATCATGTATGTGACCCTGGACCAGTCATAAGGGTCAAGTTTTTTGAAATTGAGATGTATACATAATCTGAAAGCTGAATAAATAAGCTTTCCATTGATGTATGGTTTGTTAGGATAGGACAATATTTAGACAGTATTTGGCCGAGATACAACAAATTTGAAAATCTGGAATCTGAGGGTGCAAAAAAATCAAAATATTGAGAAAATCGCCTTTAAAGTTGTCCAAATGAAGTTAGCAATTCATATTACTAATCAAAAATTAAGTTTTGATATATTTACGGTAGGAAATTTACAAAATATCTTCATGGAACATGATCTTTACTTAATATCCTAATGATTTTTGGCATAAAAGAAAAATCGATAATTTTGACCCATACAATGTATTGTTGGCTATTGCTACAAATATACCTGTGCTACTTATGACTGGTTTTGTGCTCCAGGGTCACATATATATATATATGAGAGAGAGAGAGAGAGAGAGAGAGAGAGAACGCTTTGTACAATACCGATTTCAAAAATGTTTCAAAGCAGCTTCACAATAATAAACAAGAAAATAACAAGCAATGTTGCAAACTTCATAAATTGAGAAAATTCAAATTCTGCTGTAAAGCTGCTCTAAAAAGACAGTAGTGTCATTGTTCAGCTCCAGTCAGTTCAGTGTTGGTTCAGTTTAGTTTGTAAATTATGAAATTTAGTGACAAGCAGCTCTTCAGAAGCTTGAAGTCAGTTCAGTGTTGATTCCGTTCTCTCAAAATGAATCAATTATGAAACAAATTCAAATTTCTCAAACATAAAGTCAAACTTTTTACAACTTTATCAAGTAACTGGACACAATTTAACCATAGTAAAGCTCATTGAAAGTGAACGACTTCCTGTAGTTTTGGCACAGTAAGTCGCTTTCAGTGTGTCTCTCTCACTTTCAGGCAGTTCCTCGTATCACAGATGCAGCTGACAGCTCGTCTGAGCATGATGGTGGTCCTGGCACTTTGGGCGGGGCCTCAGTTGAAGCAGAAAGCCAATTGGCCGAGAGCAGCCTGACCAGGCCTGGCAGAGGAGCTGCAGCTGAGGAGCAGGAAGCCGCAGGATTCCACTGCATGCCGTGTGGTTTTACCACAGAGCACAGAGAAGAGTTTCTCCAGCATATTGTTTGTCACCGTGACGGGGGCAGCAGCTTTCAGTGTCAGCAGTGCGGTGCGTGTTTCGCATCCTCCTCCTCTCTCAGCAGGCATCTCTTCATCAGCCATCGCGTGCGTGATTCCCGCTCCGAGCACGCCGAGGCGTCTCCTGTCACTGGTTCAAATTCTGTGACCTCTGACTCCGCAGTTGCAGCAGGGTCCCCAGGGTCACCCTCGAGTGTAGGGGGGACACAGGCGGAGGATGGGGAAGGTAAGCACACCTGTAAGGTGTGTGGACGTTACTTTAGCAAACCTGCTGATCTTAATACACACTTCAGAACTCACGGCATGGCCTTCATCACCGCATACAAAACAGACAAACCAGCGTAGAGAGACAGGAAAGGGTGAGACTCATGAAACCTGTCAAGAACATGTCACCCCAAAATCAACAACAAAAAACAAGAAATTATGTTTTCCTTAAAGAAAATGAAGCATAATTGATTTTTTTGTGATATTTATTTTACTTTGTGACTTTTCGATTTTAATTAAGCACACCAATTCTCATTACTGTAATGCTTAAAATGTATATAAAAAACATTTTTAATTTATTTATATAATTTATAGCCCTTTATGCCGATTTAAATAAAAAAAACTACAGCATCACAGATAATAAATTAACCAATAACAAATTATTGTATTACGTTAATGAATATCTAATTACAGAAAATCTCAAAAGTAAAATGTTAAGATTAAGATAAAGACTGTTTTTGTGAGAACATTTACTTAATTGTAATATTTAATTTCATTCAGGTAGATTTCAATTTCTTAATGCAAAATATAATTTCTTGTATTTATTTTTGGGGTGTTTCTGTAAGATTCAGCATAAAGCGTGTATGTAATTGAAAGTCTACAAATTATAAACATTTGGGTTTGTCACAGGCTTTTAACACTCCACATTCTCACCTAAAAACTAGAGAAATACACTGCATCAGGGCAATACATGTTTGTAATAACATGTAGTAACTCTGCTAGACAAGTTTCATAAAAACACAGAAGAGGAGACAAGTAATACTATAGAGGAATGATTAGGTTTGATCAACCTAAAAAGTGATTGCTACTAGCTGTTAATTAATCTGAGAGGTTGAGAGACACTGAGCATCATATTGAGAGAGTGTCATACACACGTTTACCAGCCCTGCTAAATTCCTGTGCCTACTGATTCCATTGTACAACAGTCCGTTTTCTCTAATGCAAAATGCAGCTGCTTATATAGATAAAATACTGTAATTACTAATAGTTTAGCACAGCCAAATGCTCCCAAATCAGGTGACTCCTTTGTGCTTGAATTATTTTTATGTTTAATGTTTGTATTTCTTCTATTTGTGTTTCCACAGAGGCATTAAAATCAGGAAACTTGCTGATCTTTAGAATGAGAACAAAAAAGTGCCTTCATTTAGTCTAAGGTTAAGATTACTGTTAAAGGCTGCAGATGATTTGAAAGAGTTATTTTTATGTTTGCGCTGGAATTATGTTTTATTGGTGCCTTACATATCTTGTCTACTTGTTTTCTTTTTAAAGATGATTAGTATAGATTTGTTTTACTGTAACCTCCTGAATTTTTCTGGCCGTTTCATATGGATTGTGTTGAGATAAATAAAAAACTGTAATGGCTAAATCACTACTCTATGCCTTGTTATAGTCTACTGTATATACTCATTTGATAAACCTATCAATAATAAAAATGTTTTTTCAAGTTCAGTCCCATAAAACTTAAAATGTTGCTACTGTAGTTTTTACAGTAAAGTTCTGGCAACTACATCTTTTTTTTTATACCAAGTATTTCTTTTTTTTTTCTACGGTGTACTATTTAAAATAACTTCTATTTTAAGATATTTTTTTAAATGTCAGCAGCCATCTTCAGTGTCACATGATCGTTTAGAAATCATTCTAATGTGATTAAATATATTTTTTTATTATTATCAATGTTGAAAATGGTTGTGCTGCTTAATATTTTAGTGGAAACCATGGTGCATTTTTTTCAGGATTCTTTGATCAATAGTTCTTAAAGCACAGCATTTATTTGAAATGGAAATGTTTTAGAGCAATGTCTTTACTGTCACTTTTGATCAAATTAATATGTCCTTGCTGAGTAAAAGTATACATTTCTTTGAAAACAAAATCTTACTGGCTTCAATAATTTAAGGGGGTCTGAATACTTTCCGTACCCACTGTATATTGCATATCTTGATATTTGCATGGCATTTGGGAGTTTGAGTGACCAGATGTTTCATTTAGCTTAAACTCTTTGATGATAAATGAGGTATAATAGCTATTTTGAATAATTTACATAACCCCTTTACAATAATTTACATAACCCCTTTATGTGACAACAGCATACAAAGACAAGGTAGATGGCTTGTGCATCTGACGAAAGGTTGGCATGAACTTCGGGTCATCAGAAGCTATGGTTAGCTTCTACACCACATGAGGGTGTGAAAGTGTCAGCTTTGACTTCAAATCTCACACTTACTCTCTGTACAGACAGATCTTTATTAACCCTTATGTTTGGGTATAAATTATTTGAAATAGAACACAACCTCTAACTAATACAAACATTTAACTGCAATTAAATAACTGATAATAAAACTACATCTTAGATACACTTTAATGAAGTATACACAGTGTTTACTGTCTCTCATAGAATAATAATAGATGTCCATTTGAAAATACCTAAATAGCAGTATTATCAAATATAGTTTCTCTCTAAAATACATTTAATAAGTTAAAGATGGGCTAGACCCAAATTTTATCAAACCACCATCTCACCATCTTGTACTATCTTTGGTTATGGTCTAATCGCTAAGTTTAAATGTGCACTCAATCACTCAATCAGTGACTTGTTGGAGTTTCGAAACAAAGCAATTATAGAATTTCTTAAATCTACTGGTTTGCTGGTTGATCATACATCAGCATCTGCCATCAGACACATGGCATCCTATGGCCTTTGACTCTTCTGCTCCTTAGAGAATGTATCCAAACAACAGCAGTGCAATGGCCTGCATGAGGAGGACACATCCTGCCATGCTCTCTACAGCTGCACCTGGAGTACGAAGAGAAACATATTTGTAAATGTTTTATAATTATTTTTTACGAATAAAAGATCCATTCAAATGTAATGGTCATTATTTAGTAGAATAAAAAAAAAATATATAATAATTCTGGGTCACATTGAGATTATTAAAGGGGTGGTTGATTGCGATTTCACTTTTTTTAACGTTAGTGTGTAATGTTGCTGTTTGAGCATAAACAATATCTGCAAAGTTACGAAGCTGAAAGTTCAATGCAAACGGAGATATCGTCTTTTAAAATTCTGTCAGTTAAATGCCTACAAAAACGCCTCGTAGGGACTACAAGAAGTTACTTCCCGGGTTCGTGACGTAACAAACCCAGATAAACCCTGCCCTCTGGAAAAGGCAGCAAAGGGGGCGAGGCCATGCTGCGCTGCTTTAGAGAAGAGGAAGAGAAAACTAGAGGTGCACGTAAAAATCTATTCATGTATGAATTGCGATTCTGTCTTCTAACGATTCTAATGGATTCACAAGTTTCAAAATCAATGTTCTAAAGTAGCAGTTCTTAATACTGTTCCTCGCGTCCGCTGCTCTACATCTCTCTCTCTCTCTCACTCTCTCTCATTCAGCTCAGCTCCAACAATGAACTGTTCCAATTATACACTTATTTCCATATAGCTATGAGAAGCGTTAAACATGGACGCGCGTGCAGTTGCCGTACTGTATTAAAGCTTTAATCAGGATAAAACCGTATATTAAAAGCTAACTAATCACAACACACTGGGCTAGCTAACCAATCAGAGCCCATCGCCTATTTCTGAGGGCGGGGCTTCATACAAGCAGGAAATGATCAGCGCGTTTCTCAGAGAAGGGACAGAGCGGTGTGGAATAAAGGTAAATTGTGAAAAATAATGCGTTTTTTAAAAAACTAAGCATTAACACATGTTAGACTGCACCCCATAAACACAATCAAGCCCAGAAAAAAAACCATTTAACCACCCCTTTAAGAATAATTTGTGGATGACTATCACCAAACAGGTTTCCTGACCCTTTTCCTGTCACTTGCCTCCTTTTAGTGGCAGTGGGGCTGATCCACCAGAGCCTGGACTGGAGATTCCAGTGGAGATTCCAGTGGAGTTTCCAGTGGGCACTTCAGTACGTGCAGTTTTCAGTCCCACAGCTTCATCCAGTGCAGCCTTTTGATTGACCCTCAGCCTTGAACGCTGAGCCTCTGTTACTGCGGCAGCATTGTCAGGACCCAAAGCCTTCAACTGGCTGACCGACAGTGCCTGATCACAAATGACAAGAGTCACTTTTTCTTTTCTTACAGAGCAACTCAATTAAAGGGATACTTCACCCAAAATTCTCTCATCATTAACTTACCCTCCTCAATCAATCTCTGGGTTCATATAATGCAAGTGTATGGTACCTCCAAAGTTGACACTTCAAAAACCACACAAAGCAAACATGACGGTAAACCATATGACTCTAGTTGATGAATCAATACAGTTGAGGTCAAAAGTTCAGAATCTGCAAAATGTTAATTATTTTACCAAAATAAGAGGGATCATACAAAATGCATGTTATTGTTTATTTAGTACTGACCTGAATAAGATATTTCACATAAAAGATGTTTATATATAGTCCACAAGAGAAAATAATAGTTGAATTTATAAAAATTACCCTGTTCAAAAGTTTCAAAAGTGATTCTTAATACTGTGTTCTTAAGAATTACAGAAGGTTCAAACTGATGCTCCAGAATGAAAAACCATGCATTAAGCCGGGGGTGAAAAATATCATATTTTTTAAATTTAGTACTGCCCTTCAGAGGCTACAGAAGATACTTACATGTTTCCCAGAAGACAAAATAAGTTAAATTTACCCTGATCTTCAAATTCAAAATATTTTCACCCCCCGGCTGTTAATGCATAGTTTTCCTTCTGGAGCATCAGTAGAACAGCAGGCAGTTTAACTGTTCAGGACAAACAAGGGACTCATGAACAACTATCACTAAACAAAAAAAACAGTTGTGGATAATTTCATAAGAATATTATTATTATATATATATATATTATATATAATTTTTTATATATATATAAGAATATTATAATTTTTTATAAATTCAGCTATTATTTTATCTTGTGGACTGTATCTTTTTAAATGAAACAATGGGTGTGTGAGAGAAAAATACCAATAATTTTAACTTTTGACACTATAAACCATTGCATCTGGCCAACTTTCAGAATTTGTGAAACTTGTGTGAGAAGTGAAGGTCCTCTGTGCTTCCAAATCACTTATATCATGTTTTTTTTCTCACAATTGTTTCACGTCAGAAGACATTGATTCATCAACTGGGATTGTATAGAGTATTGTTGTGTTAGTTTTTTCACAGTTTTTGAATAATCAACTTTGAGAGAGCCATCCATTTGCATTATGTGGACTCAACAGAGATACATTATTTTTCTAAAAGTCATCTACGACGGCACGAGGGTGTTAATGCTGAAAGAATTTTCTTTTTTGGGTGAAGAATCCCTTTAAGAAGTAGTCAAATATAAAATACGCAGCAAGAAATAAAACATGAAAGTCTGCAAACAAGAGATTAAACTTACAGCTAAGCGATCCGAGGATATTAGAGGGATGGCGGATGGCTGAATGAATGGCAGGACGGTTGAATTTAGACTTCCCAGCTCGACAGCACTTAAACCAGCTAGAAACACATGAAATGACAAAGGCAGCTCTCACATTTTAAGCTTGAACTAGTCACGTGTAAATATTCAGGTTTATCACTTGGTGTCCTTTGTAACTCGCCAATAATGTTGCCCATAATGCTGACTTGAGCTTCAGTCCAGGTGTGTGATTTTCCAAACGCAGCCACTGCCTTTTCCTTCAGATGCTCTCTAATGTTCAGAGGACAAGGAGCACGGCCCACCGCCTCTACTGACTCCCTGAGAAGCACACACATCACAGGAAATCACAATGACCAGGTCTGTACACAGCAGTTTTGTTGTGCTGTAGGGTAAACAAACATACTTAAAATTGAGAATATAACCATGAATGTGGAAGTGTTTCTAACCTGAAGCTGAGGGGATTGAGCTGATCGATCTGGCCAGGTTGTAGACCACAGATAAACTGTCCCAGACCCACCATCTCCAGCTGTCCTAATCTAGAAACGTTGATTCCAGCCACCCCTTCAAAGGCCTGCCAGACTGCTGTCCTCTGCAGAATTCATCATTTTCATTTGTTTTTGTATATTTTTTATACAAATGTGTATATTTAATATATGCTAAAAAAAATGAATTCAAGTGTTCAGGGTTGGTAAGATTTTTAAATGTTTTTGAAAGAAGTCTTTTATGCTAACTAAGACTGAATTTATTTGATCAGAAATACAGTAAAAGCAGTAATATTGTGAAATACAATTTCAAATAACTATTTTAAATGTAATTCATTCCTGTAATGGCAAAGCTAAATTTGTAGCAGCCTTTACTCCAGTCTTCAGTGTCATGATCCTTCAGAAATCATTCTGATATGCTGATTTGCTGCTCAAGAAACACCTAATATTATTATCAGTGTTGATAAACTGTGAAACTCAGATGTCTTAAACATCTTTACTGTCACTTTTGATAAATTTAATGCATCCTTGCTGAATAAAAGTTAATTTCTTACTGACCCCAAACCTTTGCACAGTAGTAAATAAATAAATAATGTTTCATTCATAAAAAAATTTTTACTACAAGTTTTATATATCAATTCTAGATGCTGTTTGGTGACTGAATGTGTGTGTTTGTATTACCTGTGTCTGGGTAAAGTTGCAGGTGGTCATAGTCTCAAGAGTGTCCAGTGAGGCAGTGCTGAGGTTGCCTAGCTCTTCAGCACTGAAGCTCTGGCAGATGCAGCCCAGATCAGCAATCTGGGACTCATTCAACATGGACACACTCCCCCATGCCTGCCATATACAATAGACATTGTCTTTGACTACTGAAGTCAAGCTGTAAAGGTTTTCTTAGATTCTGTTGTGTATATATATTGTGTATATATTATAATTTAACTTGCGGGGTTTGTGTGTGTGTGTTTGTGTGTACCTCCAGAGTTTTTGCTCTGAGTGCAGCCAGTTGTTCTGTGCTGTAGTTGGTTATCTCTCCTAATGTTGGCACAACATCTTTGAAAGTCTGCACAGTCATTTTACTGAACTGGCTGGGAGTCCAGTATACATTCCCCTGTTTGAGATCCTCAATATATGGGAGCGTGGGCTCTATTGGAGTGGACACCACTTCAAAGAAAGAAAGAAAGAAATACAAATGGCATATTGTTAGATATCACTAACATTTCCTCTATTGATTATTCTGGTTGTTTCACATGCAATCTCTGGCACACCTACCTTCACGCTTCCTGCGGTTTTGTAGTGTGCTACTCGTTTTGAGGTCAAAAAGTTTGCGATGAAGTGCAGAGAGATCAAACCAAGAGCGGAACTCCTTTGGAGGAGGAACCACAGGCTGACTGGGCAAACTGTCCATCAGGTCTGACAGATATGACTTTACCCAGCTCTGCAAGACAGATGAGCGGAATGGAGGGATGGATGGGTAAATTAAAAAGAAATAAATAATAAAATTATGGCCATTTAAAATAAAATTAAGGAAACAATTATTCACTTATTTATTCATAAGCAAAAAAAAATAAAATAGATAGATGATTGATAGATAGATATAGTTTTATAGTTATTTACTGTTAAATAAAATATATAAAATAAAAATACATAAATAGCTGTGAGAATGTTTTAAAAAATCTATTAAAATGTTACACTTAATACTAATATTTATAACAATTAGTATAATATTGAATTATATTCTAATTATTATTTAAAATATATATATAATATAGCAATTACATATTAATACAAATTTAATAATTAAAATAATCATTTATTATTTATTGTTTGATTTTTGTAATTATTTGAACATTAAATTCATTTTACATTAAATACATTTTAAATTATGTACATTTAATCCTACTTTTTCATAATCTACTGGTCAACAGCATTGCTGAGATTCTTACTTTGGGTGGCAGCTTTTCAATGGCAGTGTCATTAAGTAACAAAAGTGGCCCAAGCACCCTCAAATCTTCCTCTGACCATAAAGTAGTGTCCCTTGTTAAAAAAAAAGACACATGTATCATTAACAGCAATGCAAAATCTCTAATTGCTGCACTTAAGGCTAGAGAAGAATGATGTTTAAAGTGCGGAATTTTTCAAATGTTTAAAATGCACTTGTTTTGAAGCCACTGCAGGCACAGTCTCTTTAACAATGAAACAAAATGTGGGATGTGGGATCTGAGGTCTGCAGAGGTGGGTTGTGTGAAGCCAATGTGGGTTATGTGTGATTTTGCACATGCCGTTACCCATAGGTGGTCGTAAGCAGTCTGAACAGATGCTCTCTGTGCTGTTGCTGGATATACTGACAGGAGGCGAGAGCCTGCAGGGTGGAGTTCAGAGTCGCGGGGTTCAGAGAGGAAATCCAGGCTGGGTCTAACTCACACACCAGAGGGCCTAGAGTCAAAACCTCTGCCGCAGACAGATCAGATGCGTTCCTCTTCTGCACAGATACAGGATAATGTTAGGCATCAGCCATTTGTATTCTACTGTGCTTCTTTTCTATTGTTTTTCCATGTAAACATCCTATAAATGTGTGCTTTTCTAAAAGCAAAAATGTGAGATTGTGGGAAAGAAAACAAGGTCTAGAGACATGTTACTAACTTTTAACTTGAGCACTGTGTTTTTAGAACTCTGGGTCATGCATGAGACCAGGGCCGTTTCTAGGCATAGGCGAGCTAGGTGGTCGCCTAGGGCGCCACCAGCTGAAGGGGCGCCAATGAGCGCACGTACTGGCACTTTTAGCGAGAGGGTGCTCGCTGCAGAGCCAAATGGGAGGGGCTAGACCTCTAGCTCCCCCTCGCTGGATCTAGTGGGCGGGGCTTGAGACATCATTGGTCCAGATGCACCGCCGCGCACGCAGGTAGAGTCCGTTCGAACTGATGTACAACCTGTATCGCACGGTAAGAAAACTGTACTTTAAAGATCAACTGAACTTTGAGATGTATATCAAATCTAAATCTTACATTTATCGCGGTCTCGACATGACTATTAATGTTATTGTTATGTTTTGACCCCCTGAAACATTAATCGGTAGCGTTAGTTTTTTCGCATAACTATCGAAGTGCTAGCATTTTCCCATCGCCCTTGCTACATTTTAGCACGTGTAGTGTTTTTATTTACTCATAGTTTTTATTTAATTTAATTGTTTAACCTGCACAGATGCATCAGAAAATACTTTTGCGAGGACAGGATCCCCTGCTGTCTATCCAGAGAAAAGAAAGAAGAAAATGAAATACCCACCAGACGAAGTATTTCTTAAGATCCTAGAACATATGGACAAAAGAAAAGAAAAGATGAGATTTAATTAGTCATAATGTACAACGAGCGTTAAAGAATGTATCAGATTATATCTTAAAGTATTAGCTTATAGAGTAGAGGAGATGGGCCACAGAGGCCTCAAAGAGAGAGGCCCCGATAGGCCAGATATCGATAGAGGCCCCGATAGGCCAGATATCGATAGAGGCCCCGATAGGCCAGATATCGATAGAGGCCCCGATAGGCCAGATATCGATAGAGGCCCCGATAGGCCAGATATCGATAGAGGCCCCGATAGGCCAGATATCGATAGAGGCCCCGATAGGCCAGATATCGATAGAGGCCCCGATAGGCCAGATATCGATAGAGGCCCCGATAGGCCAGATATCGATAGAGGCCCCGATAGGCCAGATATCGATAGAGGCCCCGATAGGCCAGATATCGATAGAGGCCCCGATAGGCCAGATATCGATAGAGGCCCCGATAGGCCAGATATCGATAGAGGCCCCGATAGGCCTCAGTGGGGAAAAGGCCCCGATAGGCCTCAGTGGGGAAAAGGCCCCGATAGGCCTCAGTGGGGAAAAGGCCCCGATAGGCCGCAAAGAAAGGCCGCGGAGAAAAGGCCTAGATGGGCCACAGATGGAGACGCCCAGATGGGCCATAGTGAGAAAGCCAAGAGGCCGTTCTTCTCACAATTGCACTAAGCATAATGCAACCTAGGCTCAAATTAGGTTAATTATGCAGGGCTAGTCTGCTGGATACACAAACAATCGCGCGACAGCGTATGGGATGATATTAGACTCCAATGACCAATAGATGCACGCACAACCATCCGTGCACTGCACAAATTCCACTCATGCGTCCCATCGACCGCAAACAAATGCCCCCCAACCCGAGTCTGCGGAACTCGGGACCAAATGACCGCGCAGCAACCCGCACAAACACAGACATGCCTGTGAAAAAATGGAGTGCATAAAACAAAATAATACTTATAATGGTGAAGGCTGATGAAGTGATGAAGACGAAATGCCGAAGGAGACCAGCAGCCTTGTTTCCGACAGCTGGCCCAGATTCGTGCAGGTTCACGTGAGCGTACGGCGAAATATTTTGTTGATTGAGACGCGAGCAGCGCCGATGCGACGGCTCGGAAAGCACTCGGAAATGACAGCGGACGTGAACTAAAGCTCCGCCAATGTTTCACATCCTCCGCTGAGAAAACTCCAACACCTGTATTTATGGCAACACTACCAAACGACCGCGAACGTTCACCGCGACGCCAGAGCAATGCCAACGATGTAGTTTGCATCTTAAGAGGAATGTCAAACTTGAAATCGTTCACAGGAGATGAACTTGACTATATGTGGGCAAGAAGTCAAGCGACACTTTGAGCTAGAAACGATGGAGGGAAACGACAGCGGCAGTATCTGCAAACACAATGAAGGGTGAGTAGAGGGCTTTTATATTCCTCGTGTTGCGTGCCGATTGGCTAGATCTAATTGTAATATGTGACGTAGCATTAAGTCTTCCTAGTAGAACTTGCTCTGACGCTTCCATTTCCACTGCTGTTACTGTACATCAACAGTAATTAGACGTGATAGTCTTATTACACTTTTTAAAATGTGTAAAAATTCAGCATCTGGACAACCTCCATCCCCAGCATCAGCAGCACCACCTCCATCCCCAGCATCAGCAGCACCACCTCCATCCCCAGCATCAGCAGCACCACCTCCATCCCCAGCATCAGCAGCACCACCTCCATCCCCAGCATCAGCAGCACCACCTCCATCCCCAGCATCAGCAGCACCACCTCCATCCCCAGCATCAGCAGCACCACCTCCATCCCCAGCATCATTGTCAACAAAAAGAGTACGTGTCCGGCAGCAAGTCAGGGTGACTTGCACACACTGTGGCATTAAAATAAATCAAAGGAACTTGCTGGTTCATATCAACCGAAGACACAGGCAAAGGGTAGCAGATATTACAGCAAAGCGGCATCTATCATGCCAATGCATTGATGCCAAAAATGGCATCTTTGCTCTTGATAAGTCATTCTTTAAGCCATGCTCTCCTATACATGTTCAAAAAACTGGTTTTATAATTGCTGTACAGCTGTGTCTGTGTGCTAAACACCGCATTTGTTAATATAGTTTTGGTTTTGTTTTTTAGTACGCACTCCATGTTACGCTCTCAAAGCCATTTGATTTTACTGCGGTGAGTTGGCATCAATTTATGGTTATTTGTAAAGCAAAAAGGACTGCGAGAACACTTTCAACAAAATAAAAAAAAAATGACTAAGATTTTCAATTGCTATCTTTTATCAGTCTGACATGCCTATAATCAGGAAGTGGTGGTGCTATCAGTTAATTCAGACATTTCCTCTGACAAGGTATGATATTGATAAGTATACTTTAGATTAAAACCTCCATACTGTGCATTTCCAGTATGCAGGCAATATATAAAAAATAAAGCAATGCATGTCTAAAACATTGTTATGTTTGTCACTTCCCACAGTCAAGTCCAACAACTAGTCACCCAGGAACAAGAACTACCAAATCCAGAAGACATGGAAGTCACTCCACCTGAGTCAGAAATCATGGAGATCACCCCAACACCAGGAATCTATGTATGTAGAGGGAATGTTTATGTATTGCTTGACTTGGTTATGTATTTAACTTTCCTGTTTCATAAAGGTGTTTATGAGCAGCACTTATTAATTACATTATTATTGGAATTCTTATATTGCACACAGGACTCAGCGGTGATGAAAAACATTCAGCTGGCCTGTAAGTGGGTGGAGGAGAACCAACACCACTTTGCTGGGAAGATTGAACTGCCAAAGATCTTAAGGATGAAGGAGGATGATGCCTTGTTGGCTATCGCAATGCGAGACTTGTTCATAAACACCATGTTTTATGAAGGTGAAAGGGATGAAGAACAAATTCGGGCTCCCTTCCTTTTCACTTTTCAGAGAGTAGAGGACATGGAATTATTCTTGCAGGAAATACGAGACAAAAGAGATATCCGTGTGTCTTGTTTACACAACCCTCATTTGTGAATCTACCAGTGGGTTACGGTTACTATAATGTAAATATTGATTTTTGTTTTGTAAAATTTCATTAATATTTTGTGTGAAAAGAAGTGTTGTGTTCTTGAAATATATTTATGATATTTATTATTTTATATCTTGCTATACCATTAAAATTTTGTGTGAAAGAAGTGTTGTGTTCTTGAAATATATTTATGATATTATTTTATGACTTCTTATTATGACATTTTATCTAGATTTAAGATTTATTTTATGTTTAGATGCACATTTTGCTAATTTGGGTTAATAGAAACAAATAAATCCAGTACATCATTTGTAGGACAGTGGAGTATGTGACTATTAAATTACATCTATCTTATCCCAAATGTTGGAGAGGATTCCTCACTAATCTCAGAGCATGAAGGTTGAGTCTGTCTAAAATTAGTCAATATTCCATTAAAATTTACAACATAATAAAAAAAATTACAACCAGCCTGTTGGAGTTCATGAGTCAATATTCCATTAAAATTTACAACATAATAAAAAAAATTACAACCAGCCCGTTGGAGTTCATGCATTCACATATACATACAAAAATGGGCAGATTACATAAATTAGTCTAACTTTATTATTTATTATTATTTATTACAATGAATCAGATGATTTAGTTTAGTTCATAAATAACCCACACGTTAATGCGGTGGCCAAAAATTAAAGAGGGGTGCACAGATAGTAAGCTTCCACATTGCCTGCTAAGTCTAGTCATTTACATAATCATATAGCATACGCTTTTATCCAAAGCAACTTTAAAAGTGAGGAAACTATTCTAATAAGGAGAAAATAATATGACAAGTTTACATAGATACAAAATTTAAAAAGGTGTTAGAAACACAGTGTGAGTAATGTTCTTATCAAGTATTTACGTAATACAGTGGGATATGGAATTGTACATGCTATTTGTTGACAATAAAGCATTATTTAAAAAAAGTATTTACGTAATGCCGTTTGTCACAGAAACGATACTGACCATGATGAAAAAATCAATCATAATCATGACAAATATTAGAGTAAAATAAGCCAATATTATCTACGCCAGCATCTTGCGCATCAAAAGCGTTTACTTCCATTACGGTTGAACTGGCAATAATATTAACAGACACATGGTGGCGCTTGATAGCGCTTCAAGCCCCGCCCACTAGATCCAGCGAGGGGGGGCCTAGCCCCTCCCATTTGGCTCTGCAGCGAGCACCACTTGCTTTTAGCAGGGTTGTGATAAAGAGTGGCATGGTCACCCTGAAATATGACTACCGCCCCCACTGGATCCCCCAACATTATTGGGCTAGAGTACTGTCAATCTGACAATGCCTGTATGCCACTAGATCAGAGTGCTGTCAATTGCTGCCTGATTGTTGCATGCAAAGTTTGCATTTGGAGCGCTCAACAACGCCATTAGATCAGTGGGCTCTGTCAGTGCTTTGGCAATTTTACTCAGAAATGCATCACATTACAGGAGTTGAATGTGTAATTTGTTGTTGTCTTCAATTATAAAACTGTTTAACTTGATGATACACCATAGCAACTAC
>NW_015546094.1:103746-107979 GCF_001515605.1 Sinocyclocheilus anshuiensis | reverse complement strand
TGAAATATGACTGCCGCCCCCACTGGATCCCCCAACATTATTGGGCTAGAGTACTGTCAATCTGACAATGCCTGTATGCCACTAGATCAGAGTGCTGTCAATTGCTGCCTGATTGTTGCATGCAAAGTTTGCATTTGGAGCTCTCAACAACGCCATTAGATCAGTGGGCTCTGTCAGTGCTTTGGCAATTTTACTCAGAAATGCATCACATTACAGAACTGAAATGGCTTGCAACCAGCAACACGCTAACTTTAGATGTGATTGGGTTATTTTGGACAGGAGAAGAAAAGCCTGTGTATATGTGTGCACATATTACCAGGCAGCTGATGGCTCTTTTGGTAAGTGCACTTCGTGCTGGAGAGCTGTTTGGCAGAGAGGACAAGTTGACTTGATTCATCTTCTCCATGAAAGCAGGACACACAGCATCGGACAGGTTTTGAATCTTCTCCACTCTGAATGTGTCATGACAGCATGGATAGTGTGAGAGGGGACAAGTAAAAAAATTAAAACTCGTCTGTCTTAGCATATGATTTAAACTGAAGTTAAATTCAATTTGAACGCATTTAACTTCTATGCATATACAGCACTGTTCTGTTCTTACGGTAGATGGATGAGCAGCACAGCTGGGATGGCCTGGAGCTCAGAGTTTTTAATGTCACTGAAATATCCTGGTCTCTGTTCCTCCAGACTTGCAAAGAGTTTTTGAGCAGTACAGCGAATCTAAGAATGAAAAGGAGATCGGGATGGGGAAAAAAAATGTTTTTTTTTTTTTCTATATTTAATCATGGAAAATTGGCAGAGCTGATGAAAGACGGTGTGTGAAAACATGATGAATATGTGATGTTTACTTGAACCCTGGAGAGCCATGCGCAGGAATTGTTAAGTGTCTTTGCCATTTCCAAAGCATCAGTTCGATTGATTTTTTCAATCATTTCACAAGTGACACCCTGTACAGCCTGACCCAGCTTCCTGTTGAAAACACCATGAGCTTGATCAGGATATTACATCTTAAGGCTGCAATTCACTACATAACTTGTGCACAGATTTTTCCCCCGATTTGCAGTCTGGACAACTCAACACTAGCGGTTGAAAATCAAAGCCAGTCTGCAGATTCTAAGCAGTCAGCGTTGACAGACTTCACAGAAAATTGCGTAGTGTAGGCTATGAGGGGTATAGACTCTAATTTTTTTTCAAATGTTTCATACTTGAAGCCAATTTTAGAACATTTTATCTGATTGTTTTAGTTTGTCATGCATTTCCTAGCAATTCGAGACACACATTTCTGCATGAGTTTATTGTGGTCAGAACGACCTGAAAGTCAAGTAGTGTGTGATCCTCAGTCGATGATGCCCAGTTTTTCTCTGTAACCATTTACAAAGTCGGCAAGTGTATGATGCTCCAATTTTAAAATCTGCCCCAATTTTGCAATCTACTCCAATGTTAAAAGTCATGTATTTTATTCCAGCCTTTATGCAGACATTTATTTTTATTAAGATGCAATTCTGCTCACAAGTTTATATAAAATATTTATCATTAAAAAATTAGATTAGTTTTAATTTAGTAGCAGTTTCATTTTCATTTAGTTTTCTTTTTTTTTTTTTAAAGATCTTGTCTATCTTATTTAAAAAAATCCTTCTAGGTCTACATAAAGTACACAAACCATAGCTGTATTATGTTGCAATCATATACTGTAGAGTCTCACCGTAATTCACCAAGGCTGATATTACTACCCAAAATCTTCTTCAGAAGGAAAACTGACTACAGAGAGAAATAAGGACATTAGAGAAACATGAATGTAGAGGTAATGGATTTGGATTTTTATATTACTATCAAGTGTATATACTTGAGCACGAGTCCAGCCGTGTCCCTGCAGCTGATCCACAGAGCTGAGGTCTGCCTTCTCCAGCGTGGACAGAGACAGAGTGAAATATGACTGCCGCCCCCACTGGATCCCCCAACATTATTGGGCTAGAGTACTGTCAATCTGACAATGCCTGTATGCCACTAGATCAGAGTGCTGTCAATTGCTGCCTGATTGTTGCATGCAAAGTTTGCATTTGGAGCTCTCAACAACGCCATTAGATCAGTGGGCTCTGTCAGTGCTTTGGCAATTTTACTCAGAAATGCATCACATTACAGCACATTACAGAACTGAAATGGCTTGCAACCAGCAACACGCTAACTTTAGATGTGATTGGGTTATTTTGGACAGGAGAAGAAAAGCCTGTGTATATGTGTGCACATATTACCAGGCAGCTGATGGCTCTTTTGGTAAGTGCACTTCGTGCTGGAGAGCTGTTTGGCAGAGAGGACAAGTTGACTTGATTCATCTTCTCCATGAAAGCAGGACACACAGCATCGGACAGGTTTTGAATCTTCTCCACTCTGAATGTGTCATGACAGCATGGATAGTGTGAGAGGGGACAAGTAAAAAAATTAAAACTCGTCTGTCTTAGCATATGATTTAAACTGAAGTTAAATTCAATTTGAACGCATTTAACTTCTATGCATATACAGCACTGTTCTGTTCTTACGGTAGATGGATGAGCAGCACAGCTGGGATGGCCTGGAGCTCAGAGTTTTTAATGTCACTGAAATATCCTGGTCTCTGTTCCTCCAGACTTGCAAAGAGTTTTTGAGCAGTACAGCGAATCTAAGAATGAAAAGGAGATCGGGATGGGGAAAAAAAATGTTTGTTTTTTTCTATATTTAATCATGGAAAATTGGCAGAGCTGATGAAAGACGGTGTGTGAAAACATGATGAATATGTGATGTTTACTTGAACCCTGGAGAGCCATGCGCAGGAATTGTTAAGTGTCTTTGCCATTTCCAAAGCATCAGTTCGATTGATTTTTTCAATCATTTCACAAGTGACACCCTGTACAGCCTGACCCAGCTTCCTGTTGAAAACACCATGAGCTTGATCAGGATATTACATCTTAAGGCTGCAATTCACTACATAACTTGTGCACAGATTTTTCCCCCGATTTGCAGTCTGGACAACTCAACACTAGCGGTTGAAAATCAAAGCCAGTCTGCAGATTCTAAGCAGTCAGCGTTGACAGACTTCACAGAAAATTGCGTAGTGTAGGCTATGAGGGGTATAGACTCTAATTTTTTTTCAAATGTTTCATACTTGAAGCCAATTTTAGAACATTTTATCTGATTGTTTTAGTTTGTCATGCATTTCCTAGCAATTCGAGACACACATTTCTGCATGAGTTTATTGTGGTCAGAACGACCTGAAAGTCAAGTAGTGTGTGATCCTCAGTCGATGATGCCCAGTTTTTCTCTGTAACCATTTACAAAGTCGGCAAGTGTATGATGCTCCAATTTTAAAATCTGCCCCAATTTTGCAATCTACTCCAATGTTAAAAGTCATGTATTTTATTCCAGCCTTTATGCAGACATTTATTTTTATTAAGATGCAATTCTGCTCACAAGTTTATATAAAATATTTATCATTAAAAAATTTGATTAGTTTTAATTTAGTTTCATTTAGTTTAGTTTTCTTTTTTTTTTTTTAAAGATCTTGTCTATCTTATTTAAAAAAATCCTTCTAGGTCTACATAAAGTACACAAACCATAGCTGTATTATGTTGCAATCATATACTGTAGAGTCTCACCGTAATTCACCAAGGCTGATATTACTACCCAAAATCTTCTTCAGAAGGAAAACTGACTACAGAGAGAAATAAGGACATTAGAGAAACATGAATGTAGAGGTAATGGATTTGGATTTTTATATTACTATCAAGTGTATATACTTGAGCACGAGTCCAGCCGTGTCCCTGCAGCTGATCCACAGAGCTGAGGTCTGCCTTCTCCAGCGTGGACAGGGACAGAGAAGAGAGGAGAGAATCTGGCAACCTCTTCACCAGTTCAGATGCATTTACATCACGACGGAACTGTGGATTCGATAAAACCAAGAGAGAGAGCAGAATCAAGGATGAGGGATTTCACTGATAGTTTGGTCACTTTTTTATTCTTCTCATTTGGGGAAGCTTTTCCATCTCTTTCTGAATGAACTCATCTTATTCTTACCGCTTCCAGTAGTGCTGTTCTTTGTAGGGAGGACATCTTCTCACTCATAGTGTTCAGGGTTTGATTTCCCAGCAGCCCTTCTGCCTTCATATTCTTGAGGAGGGAACTGGTCACCCCTCTCACCATCGTACCCAGAGACAACAACTTCTCACCACTTATATTCTACAAAAGACAACATTCTTGTGAAAA
>NW_015546094.1:89265-100938 GCF_001515605.1 Sinocyclocheilus anshuiensis | reverse complement strand
TAACCTTGGCCAGAATTGTGGCAAGGCACAGCTCTGTCTCTGAGCTCTTCAGGCAGTTCCTTTGACCTCATGATTCTCATTTGCTCTGACATGCACTGTGAGCTGTAAGGTCTTATATAGACAGGTGTGTGGCTTTCCTAATCAAGTCCAATCAGTATAATCAAACACAGCTGGACTCAAATGAAGGTGTAGAACCATCTCAAGGATGATCAGAAGAAATGGACAGCACCTGAGTTAAATATATGAGTGTCACAGCAAAGGGTCTGAATACTTAGGACCATGTGATATTTCAGTTTTTCTTTTTGAATAAATCTGCAAAAATGTCAACAATTCTGTGTTTTTCTGTCAATATGGGGTGCTGTGTGTACATTAATGAGGAAAAAAAAATAACTTAAATGATTTTAGCAAATGGCTGCAATATAACAAAGAGTGAAAAATTTAAGGGGGTCTGAATACTTTCCGTACCCACTGTATATAAGGAACAAAACTCGGCTCTATAAACTGAGCTGAAAATCTAACCTTAGCAGCTTCCAACAGTTTCTTAGCCAGAGTCTTAGCTTGAGCAGGGCTCCAACTGGCCTGACTCAAGTTGGTGAGAATGTTGTTCAGGTCCTCAGAGGAGACGCTGGACAGCCAGGAAAGAGGAAGGGCAGACACGGCGGATCCCAGAGACTGCAGAATCTCAGGAGAGGAGGAACTGCTATCTTTCTCCAGAATGTTCTGTACTAGCTGTCTTTTCACCTGAGGGAGGGTTGAGGGGAAGAAAAAGTAACATTACAGTTATGCTACAGGAATTTGGGAGCAACAGCGATTGAATAAAGTGGCAGTTCTGACCTTGCCTATTTCAGGGTTGTTACAGGCATCAATCTGAGACAGCAGTTTTCTGCTAAGATTCAGATTCAGAGACTGTGCACCATCAAAGAAACAAGCCAGAGAGCCCAGTCTGTGAAAAAGTAAGAAGTTGATGAAACAGGAGTGAATATTTGATCCTTGGAGACCTGTTTCCATATCAGAGTAAATAAACTAAAAGCATAATGAGACTTTATATTTTGTAACTCTGTTTCAAACAATTGAGACTTTATATTTCATAGTGTGACTTCAAATCTCACTGTTGTGATTTTATATATTATAAATGCAATGTTATTGTTTGTAATTGCAACTTTGTTTCTACTAATTGCAACTTAATACTTCACAGTGGGACTTTATTTCTCACAATTATTAATTTGTTTCTTACCAATTTAACTTTGTCTTGATACTTTTTTGTAATTGTAAATTTTTTTCTTATAATTGCGTCTTACATTTCACACTGTGACTTTTTATCTCAAATTTGAGACTTTTTTCTCATAACTGCGGCTTAAATTTCACAGTGTGAATTTATATCTAGAAATTTTGAATTTGTTTGTTATAATTGCACCTTACATTTTACAATGTGACTTGTATATCTTGAAATTTCAACTTCTTTCCTCATAATTGTGACTTTATATCACACAATGTGACTTTCTGTATCACAATGCAACTTTATATCTCATAATTGTGAAAAATTTCTCACAGTGTGACTTTATATATTTTTAATCACTTTTATTTATTTATTTAAACAGAGCGGCAGTTCCAGAGGAACCAGTGTATTAATGCTGATAACCTAAATATATTTTACCAAACACATGCACTAAACACACAGTATGGAAATCCTGACCTGTCCAGGTTTTGAGTGAAATTGTCGCCGCTGGAACACTCTTGTTTCAAGCGTTGAAAAAGTGTTCGGCCAAGGGCAGGCTGTATTCCATTAACATTTTGAAATGATGGAGAGAAATCTGAAGTCCAGAAAAACTCACATAGCTGACAAAGAGAAAGATTACTGTAGTTATTTGCAGTTATAGGTGGTTTTGAGTTTACATTATGTTCGTATAGAATGCTCTGAGACACAAAGGCAATGGAACAATACACATATGAATTATGGCATTGGCTTGCATTTCATGTCACAGACTGACCTCTTCTTTAGGGATGGTCTTTGCTTCTTCTAAAGACAGTAGAGATAGAAAAGGCCCCATCATTGTCAACACTGTAGTGTTCAGCCAGGGCATTCTGGCAGGACATATATGGACTGCTGTTGAAGCTAAAAAAAAAAAAAGTGTATAAAGTGTATAAATATATATATTTTTTTAAATGATCAATAATTAATATTTCTACTAAATATAATTCATCTCCTCTCTTTGTATTTCTGCATTGTTTATCTTTGGTGTTTCTCTTTCTTCATTCTTCTGTTCATGATCCACGGTATCTTTTCTTTCTGAAACACGCATGTCTGTCTTTGTATTTAGCTTTTCTTTTCTAATGTTTCCTCTCCACCTTCTTCACCACTTTGCCATTCCATTTCAGTTTTCAGTTCTTTCATTGACTTCTTGCCCATTTACCATTCATCATTGGATGTTGAATCCCTTGAGCTCCTAGTACATTCATCACAGTCTTCACAACATTTTCTAGATTAGTCAAGAGAATTGATGCATAGATTATATTATTATATTATATTATATTACCATTATATTATATTATCAAATTTAAAATGATCAGGTCTGTTTTGATGAAAAAAGCTTGCTGATCACTCAAAACTTACGGATGATCGGTTTTTCCAGTGATCCAGAAGGCTGGATTCTAAAGGCAGGCGCTTTCAGAAGGCATTTAAATTCATTTAGTGCAACTCTCACTTTGATCCACCCTATAATCAGATGCCTCTGTTCCTCAGACAGAACGCTGAACACCTCACCAAACACCTTCATCCTTCAGCATCATGAGGGAGAAGAGAGAACATACGGTACACAAACAAGGAAACAAAATTTTACTTCAGAATTGAGGACTAAGATAAAGGTACCCCATATGTTTAGTCAGAGTTTAATGAAGCGCAATACGCTCACATTTCAGCCAGGTGAGATCTTTGTGAAAATGCCGGCAGCACAAAGCTAGATGGAGGCATTGTTTCTAAGAAGGGTTTAGCCGTCCATAAAAGCTTTGTTAGATCTTCTTTATTGAGCTCTGTTCCATTCTGCATGATTGTCATCCAGGAAAGAGGAGCCATGAATGCCTGCATGAAACAACGAGGACCTCCCTAAGTGTGTGCAAATGTAAAACAAAAAAATAAATAAAGAGAGAGAGAGAGAATGGAAAAAAGGTGTGTTAATGCCATTTTGCCTGAACAGTTTGAACAGTTCTACGAAGCACTGACCACCACATAGATAAGTGCTACCAAAATTATTATATTATATTATATATTTTTTTTCTGGTAGTCCAGCACTAACCGTACTATTCCTCATGAGATCAATCATATGGCCCATGTTGGTGCAGTTCCGCATCTTCTCAGCAATGTTCTAAATTTAATGTAGATTTCCCATCAGGATGAACATAAAATAAAGACAAAATATGGACATATGGGTGTCTCTCCTGTGTATCTCTCTGTATGCAAGCCAAAAACATGTATTTGCCAGTAAATGTCCCAAGCACTTAACTAAATCTGAAAGAACCCTGCAAAAGATTCACAAAGAGACTAACAATGTATTTATTCATTTTAAAAGTTGCAAATAGTTGTATTGTTGGATTGGGTTTCGGCTTTGGGTTAGAGTTAGTGACCCTTCGCAGGGAGTTTGATTGACAGGCGAGCTGACCAATCATTACGCTGAATCTGCCATGTTTGCACAACAAACAAACCAGACAAGAGAGTAGATTAACGTTGGTGGATTTGAACTTGAAAATTGTGTGTATTGACGTCTTTCCACGGTTGAAAAAAGATACCTTCTGGTGTTCATTCATGTTTATTTCATGCTATAAGTAGTAATGATCGGTTCACGTGCCGCTTGAACTGAGGCGCTAAAGTGATTTGTCGTATATTTCACTGCGTGAGAAAATTATGTGGGGCATGAGAGTGGCATGGCTTGTCAGACATAGCAACAGTAAAGAGGGAGGGGGTCTTTGCGAAGGGTCAATTGTCTTACTTTAGCTATAGGTAACCATATGCGTATGTTTGGGATATTGAGAGTTACCCAGACTGAGTCCTGCTCTTCTACCGTTTCATTGAACTGCGGTTTAGAGTGAGAGGGGACAGACTCAGCGAGTGAGGAGAGAAGCTCTGGAAAAATAGAGATGGGGTTCTCCATCATCTGTCCATATGAGCTGAAAGATAAACAAAGAAAATGTAGAAGTTTTCCATGCAATGAAATGTGATCTTTAGTATTCAAATATACACCTGGCATATAGTTGCTCTATAACATTAGCTCAACGGCAGTCTACCTGTTCAGTGAATTGTTCATTACAGGCACCTGGTGACCTGAAACAATACAACCACATAATTTAACAAAAGACACAATGCATGACTGAGAAACACAAACACTCTCTCTTTATGACTGGAAACAAAAGGAACAAAAATTTGCTGGTTCTGAATAGTAGCACAAACAATTGTTATCTGATGTGATAATATATAATGCATTTATGACGGTAGTAGATTATGATTAGTAATAAATTTTGTTCAGGGTGTGGCAGCACTGGAATGGATGCAATATGCAAATATATCCTACACTCTTTCCTTGGGCACTTGTATTTGCTTATGGTTTATGCAATATAGCTCCCTTAATTTATTACATTAAACACAGGTGCAACACATAAGTCATTCTGATACCATGATTATGTAAGGCCAAATGTGTTCAAGCTAAGAGATAATGAAAATGTGGCTGTACAAATTTTACCTTTCTCGAAGCATGTGCTCATCTGTCAGGAAACAAAGGAAATGTAAATATTACATTACAAAACAATGTAAAACAAAAAATGCTGTTTGTTCTGAATAAAACTTACATGCACGCATGCAATTGTATGGTTGATTAATGACTGGTGAACACTGCTAATATCAGCAAGTTAGGAATTAATTCATATCCTAATGATAGTTTCATCTTGCATATCATACTTGGGCGTTTCTTCACTTTTATGACCCAGAAATTGATTTTATTACTTTATTTTTTATTTTTTTATATAGGAAGGTTGGACCAAAAAAGTCTGTTTTTACTACATTTTTTATCTTTCAAATGCCTTTTATGTGAATTTTGTTTTACCCTTGTACATCAGACCCAGCCTTTTAATATTTAAATATGAAAATCCATAATAAAAATATAAATTATTTTGTATTTTTTTTTGTATTAAGATAATCAAGAAATAAATAGAATTTCAATATTTATTGTGTGAAAATTATTTATATATATATATTTTGTTTCCCTTCAAAATGAGAGTTAAGAGCACGATTGAAATGATTAATATTCATGTGATAAATCATGGGATATGTGAAGGACACAAAGAAAAATCATGGTAAATATCACTTATAAACTGATTATTTTATTGTGAGTTTTCAAGCTGTAATTCAGCTGTAATCAAGCTAATCTCTAATCAAGCTGTAATTTAACAAATTGTGCAAAAAGTGTAAAAAATATTATTTAATTGTCTCTGTTTAAGATATTTAATTTGATATCTATGAAGCAGGACAAGAGGTCGGCCATTTTATTAGTGTAATTTCCACATGTTATGAAAACTACATTGTTGGTTCAGAAAAATGACGATTCAGAAATAGTGTTTCAATAGTGCCTACAGTTAAAGAAACAACCAATTTATCCTAGCACATCACTGATTGTGTGGTACTAAGTTACCAGTTTCTTGGCCATTTCCCTGAAGTCTGCAGGTATTCTTGGAAATCCTATTGTTGACTGGTTGACAGGCATCTCCATCATACCCTGGGACATTACTGTAAATAATAACAACACAAAACATTTATACTGAAATTAGTGACATTTTTGTTCATTGTAAGATGCTTCACAAAACATTGTCTCTTCTATTTAAGTTCCAAAACTATGAAATTAAAAAGTGCAATACTATTAAACCAGTTACCTGTAGTCCACTGGACTAGAAACGACAGGATCAAAACCTCTCTATATAACCCCATTTTGCTGTTCCCTGTTCTCTTTCTCCAGATGAGGCTCTATGGACATTCAATATGGATTTAGATTTCAATGAAATCATCACATTGCAATGACAGCACACAGACATTAAAATAACCATATTACATAATGCTCTTCTGCAAATACTTTATCTAAAATGGCAGCTTTATTATCTGCAATGGCATTATCTGACAGAGGTAAATCACAAGCGGACAATACAGACATATCTGATGACAAGCAAAACAGTTCCATTCAATTGCATCAATGTTTGCATAGTACAAAAACTTTGCATTATTTAAACATGCAAGAGCAAAATTAAACTGTAGATACTCAAAGCATCATGTCAAATATGGGATAATGTTTGAATAGCAATAAAATACATACAAATCACAAAGGATAAAATCACCAGAATATTACATTAAATGGAGATTTCTACTGCAAAAAAACAGAACAGCTTCCTCCCGTTTTGCGGTGTCCCTGTCCTATTTGTGTTGTTATTGCATAAACTTGCATCTTATGTTCCAATGTTACTATGGTTTTTGTAGGCATGCCAACTGACTCTCAGATACCGCCTATCGTTCCCTACATCTACCTGTGGGGATTTGGGATGAGTGCTAGGATACTGCCTGTGTGAGATCACTCTCCCTGGAATACGGCTAGACAAAAACAGCCTTTATTTCTGATCTAGAATAGCTGTATGACAAAGCAAATCTGTACAATGTAACTAATGATTGAGTTTCCTTCGATTTGAATAGCTTATTTGTTTCGGCCCTGCGGTATTATGTCGCTTCAAAGAATATTATCAATGCATGAACTGAGCACACATTTATGACAGATTTGACGCAAATGTTTTTCTTCAGTCTGCCTCAAAGTGAATGAACCATAGCAAATAAGATACATTAGGTTACCACAACTGACATCATTTTAGGGTGTTACAAGCAAGTAAAAATAGATCCTCAAAAGATTTTGATGTCATGTCACCACATACATACATATATTTATTATTTCTACTGCAAAACCCAGAACAATGCCAGTCCCTGTTTTGAGGCATCCCTGTCCTGTTTATTAATTTTAAGGGCTTAGTGCAAGTAAAAATACATTTTTAATACATCTTGATGTCACCAGCTTTTACAATGCACAAATCATCTAATAAAATCATTTTGAACAAATGTTCCTATAGATCGGGGTGGGCAAACTTGGCCCTTCCAGGCCACTTTCCTTCAGATTTAAGTTCCAAAACTATGAAATTAAAAAGTGCAATACTATTAAACCAGTTACCTGTAGTCCACTGGACTAGAAACGACAGGATCAAAACCTCTCTATATAACCCCATTTTGCTGTTCCCTGTTCTCTTTCTCCAGATGAGGCTCTATGGACATTCAATATGGATTTAGATTTCAATGAAATCATCACATTGCAATGACGGCACACAGACATTAAAATAACCATATTACATAATGCTCTTCTGCAAATACTTTATCTAAAATGGCAGCTTTATTATCTGCAATGGCATTATCTGACAGAGGTAAATCACAAGCGGACAATACAGACATATCTGATGACAAGCAAAACAGTTCCATTCAATTGCATCAATGTTTGCATAGTACAAAAACTTTGCATTATTTAAACATGCAAGAGCAAAATTAAACTGTAGATACTCAAAGCATCATGTCAAATATGGGATAATGTTTGAATAGCAATAAAATACATACAAATCACAAAGGATAAAATCACCAGAATATTACATTAAATGGAGATTTCTACTGCAAAAAAACAGAACAGCTTCCTCCCGTTTTGCGGTGTCCCTGTCCTATTTGTGTTGTTATTGCATAAACTTGCATCTTATGTTCCAATGTTACTATGGTTTTTGTAGGCATGCCAACTGACTCTCAGATACCGCCTATCGTTCCCTACATCTACCTGTGGGGATTTGGGATGAGTGCTAGGATACTGCCTGTGTGAGATCACTCTCCCTGGAATACGGCTAGACAAAAACAGCCTTTATTTCTGATCTAGAATAGCTGTATGACAAAGCAAATCTGTACAATGTAACTAATGATTGAGTTTCCTTCGATTTGAATAGCTTATTTGTTTCGGCCCTGCGGTATTATGTCGCTTCAAAGAATATTATCAATGCATGAACTGAGCACACATTTATGACAGATTTGACGCAAATGTTTTTCTTCAGTCTGCCTCAAAGTGAATGAACCATAGCAAATAAGATACATTAGGTTACCACAACTGACATCATTTTAGGGTGTTACAAGCAAGTAAAAATAGATCCTCAAAAGATTTTGATGTCATGTCACCACATACATACATATATTTATTATTTCTACTGCAAAACCCAGAACAATGCCAGTCCCTGTTTTGAGGCATCCCTGTCCTGTTTATTAATTTTAAGGGCTTAGTGCAAGTAAAAATACATTTTTAATACATCTTGATGTCACCAGCTTTTACAATGCACAAATCATCTAATAAAATCATTTTGAACAAATGTTCCTATAGATCGGGGTGGGCAAACTTGGCCCTTCCAGGCCACTTTCCTTCAGAGTTTAGTGCCAACCCTAATCAAACGCACCTGAACCAGCTAATCATTGTCTTCAAGACTACTAGAAGGCTACAGGCAGGTGAGTTTTATTAGGGTTGGATCAAATCTCTGCAGGAAAGTGGCCTGGAAGGGCCAAGTTTGCCCATCACTGCTATAGATAACGCACAATGATGTGATACTAAATAAGATTTTAATATGGTTACATTTAAGGGTTCACTGAAAACTCAGTCATTTATTTATATTTAAATATTTAAGAAAACAGAAATAAGCGAAAGCAATAAACTATAACAAGGACTTTTAAGATACAGTAAAAATGTGATGGAGGTACTCACTGTGAGCGATGATCTTGAGATGACACAAGTATACTGCAGCTGATAGTCTGCTCAGCAGGTGCACACTGGGTTCATTTCAACATGGTTTTCCTCTCAACCCCACCCAACACAGAATATGGGAGTCTGTCTGTGCAGGTGTGTCAGCTATATGAAATCACATGTGTGGTTTTGTGGGGACAAGATGTGACTTTCCATCACCTTGCATTTTTTTAAAGTGATTTGAAATAATCTAAGGCATGAAGTCACAGATTTATAGCAGTTGAGATTATTATTTGAAATAATACGCTAGACTGAACGTATTGCTTTTTAAGTACATGATGAATTATGTTGGTATAGGGGTTAATGAGTTGATGTACTGTTAAAGTCAGATGCTACATTAAGAGGACAATTAGATGTTTCTGTAAGAATGAGCAGTAACTTATTTGGTCCCTGGTGGCTAGTTAAGGCCAAAAAAGAAACTTGTCGCTTGTACAATAGTTCACCCTTGGGTGGTGAAACTAAAAAACAAAAACAAAAAATGTCAACGAATGGCCAAATGTCAAAAACAGCACTAAGTTGGACTGTTAAGTTAGACTTTAAGCTAAAAACTAATTTAGGATAAATCCATGAAAAAAATTGAATGGAAACAAGTAGCTTAAAATGCTCAACCAAACAGTTCATGCTATAAAACATAACAGAAATAATAATTAGTAATAATAATTAATAAATAGTAATTAGACCAAGCCCCAGCATGTCTGGACATACTTGAACAGAAAAGAACTGTTAAATTCAGCTTAATTTGCCTTTCATCTCTGTGGACTCATTTAGCAAACAAGCCTGGACTGTCCTCTCCCCTGATACACACACTAATGGTTGCTGATAATAGTATACAACAAAGATGCTTTCATGTATATGTAGGGATCAAGACAGAGACACATTGTATACTTTTTCTCTCTTTTATTACAAAACATTTTTCACTTATGGATATTAATTTGCTCCTGAATTTTCTTTGGCAGTCCTGGGTCACTGAAATGATCTGGAAAAAAAGAGATGTTGGCTATAATTTAAGAGTATAATTTCACACACATTATTATTATCATTGCAAAATCAAATAAGATGTTACGTGTTAAAAAAACAGAAGACTCGAGACACATTTCTGTCGTAATATACGCTCAACAATATTTTGAAGAACAATAAATTATTCAATCTAAGAACAAGACTATTTACATGCTAAATGTGAAGCATTTTATCAAAAGATTCTAAGTGGCTTGCACGAATGTGTGCAAATGTGTCTGATACTAATTACCTGCTGCAAATTCACGAATGTCTGTAGGCCTTTTCAGAAAAACATCCCTATTAAAAAGAGACAGAGAGAGAGAGAATGGATTAATATAAAAAGGTTGCATGATCTTGATGGAAATGTTTAAACCAACCTTCTGGGCAGTAACCCAACCGCTAGGTCAAAACAACCCAGTCGCTGGGTTTGTCCATACTTTACCCAGTGCTGGGTTGTATTTAACCCAGCATTTTTTTAAGTGAAAACATAAACATAAAGAAACAAAGACTGACCTTAAGAAGTCGCTGAGTAACATTTCCACCTCTGGATGAGACCTTAAATATTTTTCATTAGCTATCCGCGTCTTGACCTGGAGCATGTGAAATCACATATGTGAAGTTTACACTCTAAAAAATGCTGGGTTAAATATAACCCAGCGCTGGGTTAAAAAGGGACAAACCCAGCTATTGGGTTGTTTTGACCCAGCGGTTGGAGTCAAAACAACCCAATAGCTGGGTTTGTCCCTTTTTAACCCAGCGCTGGGTTATATTTAACCCAGCATTTTTTAGAGTGTAGGTTTTGCTTTAGAAAAAAAAAATCAATCACATTTCCCATACAATTTCTTTAATAAATGCCATATATCTAATGTTCTTTAGACCAGGTTAATTAGTAGAACTTCATCCAGCGCCAATACAATTTGCAGACTTTCAGCAGAAGAAAATGAAATACCTTGAACTGGTGCAGCTTCTCCTGCTGCTCGAGGCTTAAAGCGCCCAAATCGAGTTTCTCCAGAGTGTTTCTCTCCGCCATCTATGCGTCTCTGCGCTAGTGTCCCCAAGCACCTGATGTTGACGTGCGTCACGCATTCTGTTGCCAAGCAACATACACTTCCGTATGCACATATTTGATAAAAAGTCACTCAGTAACATTATGTTCACTACGTCAAATTCTCTAATTTTTAGCTTTCTATTGTTGCATTTTTCCTTGTAATCTACAGTTTTCCTATTATTAGAATTTGTGCTAACGTGATGTTTAAACTTGATTTGTGTGAATTGAATACAGTAGTGTTATGCAAATAAATATTTACATTTACATTTAGTCATTTAGCAGACGCTTTTATCCAAAGCAACGTACAAATGAGGACAATAAAAGCAGTCAAAACTAACAAAAGAGCAACATTATAGAAGTGCAAATGACAAGTCTCGGTTAGCCTAACTCAGTACACGTAGCAAGGTGTATATATATATCACACACACACACACACACACTTGTGATGCGCGGATGAGCTAAAACGTCACCCGAATCCGCAGCTTCAAATAAATTATCCACAATCCGATAAATCCGATATTACAAAACCGATATCCGATTATTGTAAAATGCTTAAATATCGGGAAAAATATCGATATATCGGTCGATCTCTAATATATATTATACACACACACAAAGAAAAACAAGTAGATGGAACAGAAAAAATAGCTGTTTTTTTTTTTTAAATAAAAAAAAGATAAATATAGATAAAGTAGAATTAAAATAGAATAGAAAGTGCTAGAGTTAGAGGGTCAAATAAAGATGGAA
>NW_015546094.1:87079-89186 GCF_001515605.1 Sinocyclocheilus anshuiensis | reverse complement strand
TAAAAAAAGAAGATAAATATAGATAAAGTAGAATTAAAATAGAATAGAAAGTGCTAGAGTTAGGGGGTCAAATAAAGGTGGAATAGATGTGAAAAGCGCCCAAATAAATATGTATTTATTTAAATAAATAAATAAATAATAAGCATCTCTGTTTATGGGCACTGTTGGCTCACTTCTCAGTGAGCTGCGTTGGATGATATCATTTATGATGAAATTATCAAATAATTTACTCTATTTACCAACGCGTCATGGCAACAAATAAGCGGTGACTAAGTAGGGGTTTTTCTTTTTGGTAAACTCACCGATTCTGCCTACAAACCGAGACAGATGGCATGTAAAGCTGTTGCCCACCGGTAAGTGAGATTTTATTTGTTTACAACGTTATATTTCTTAGCTAATCAACCCAAGGGCGAAATTGAACATTACAAACAAACAAACAAACAAACAAACAAACAAAGCGCTTGCTGAGTCTCGTTATCGCGTCAATTCAAAGAAATGATTGAAAGCACATCTTGTTTAAACACGTTCACAAATCCAAGCGTTGGCATTACAGTTTTTAATTGCTTGTGACTCGACAGATTCAAAGACTTGAGTAACAGTCATAGGTTTAACGGCAATTTCAGAGTATCCTATAACACAAAGACTAAATGAGAGCTACAAGGATGGAAAAACCTGAAATACATACGAAAATCCCTATAAGAATGCCCAGAACTACAAGCAACCAAGATTTACAGTCGTGAGCAACACGATCGGCTAACAGAAGTTGAACACTAACGCCATTACATGAATGAAATAATTCAAACTTTGTAGACAGTGACCTCATGTGGTAACTTTGTGTAAAACACAACATGTAACAGAGACAGGGAGCTATTGTAAATTCTGGGAGGAAATACAAAGTTATAAACTTTATATATTAGCCTTCATAATATAATAAATATATAATATATTTATATTTAATGTATTTATCATATTTTTATATTTAGTAAATATATATAACATTTTTATATTTAGTAAAATTCTGATATTTTACTGTTTGTGATACTTAGTGCCTGTGTTTTCTCTCACTCTAAGAGTGGTGTTTCTCTAACTAGAAATATAATATAATATAAAAATCTACTGTAATATAATATAATATAATATAATATAATATAATACGTGTTACGTTATAGGATAATGTGTTGTCATGACTCCACGCCATGTGTTGTTGTTTCTAGGTCAAGTTCAGTTGCCTCCTTAGGCTAATTCTGCTGAACAAGGCTGGTTTTGTTCATCAGATGAGGCTCTTGTAGGAGCATATTTTGCACTGCTAGAAAATAGAAAATAGTGTTTTAGTGTTTTGTGCATATGGCATTAATGCAATATGTGTTAAATATCTGTTTGTCGTGTAGATGAGGAAAGCCAAAATGACATTAATGCAATATGTGTGAAATACCTGTTTGTCCTGCAGATGAGGAAAGCCAAAATGACAAGGGTTAGTGCAAAAGTGGCAGCAGCAGCAATGGCACAATCTGTAGAGAAGAATATTTCACCAAAATATCAATGCATTGCAAAAAAAAAAAAAAAACGGTTCCTTGACATTTGCTTTATGAAAAATGCATACACTGTTATTAATTACAAGGTACGAAAGGCCATGTGCCAAAATAATAGTACTAATAGTTCTAATCTAATGATAATACTAATAGATTATACAGATGATATTAAAGATAATTATACTAAAAATACGAACGATCTATGATTTGCTGCCTGTCCATTGGTCATATGTTCTCTCTTTTAAAACATTTTTACATGGTTTTACTTACACAGGGTTTCTGCATGTATCATCAAATCTAATTTAATGCCTTTTTAATGCCATTTTATTATTTTTTTAATGCCGTACATGACCCATATATATTACACAACTGGGCCCATATTCACAAAACATCTTAAGGCTAAAAGTAGCTCATAACTCGTCGATTTAGGAGAAAATCTTAAAAATAATGGGTGCATCAGTTCTAAATGTAGGACTCCTACATTTTTGCTCCAAGAGTATTTCACAAAGCGTTTTACCACTAAAACTAAATCTCCTAAATCTGTGAAACATTAGGAGTAGTGAAGAGGACTCCTAAGT
>NW_015546094.1:72965-86059 GCF_001515605.1 Sinocyclocheilus anshuiensis | reverse complement strand
TGTACTTCTAATTAGTGACCGTTGTTTTGTTTTGATCTCTCCGCTGCGTTTCCGTGTGCGTCACTTCTGGGCGGCGCATGCGCAAAGCCGACCTCCATGCGTCATCAGCCCGGAACTGCTTCCGTGTACAACAGTGAGCGCAAGCTACATTAAAGTGATTATTCCGTTTTGAATATGGCTATTTTTCTTACAAAAACGAATCGATTCGCTACAGGAGGCCTTTGTTCACCCCCCAGAGCCGTGTGAGACACGTTTTTTTTCATGGATGGGCACTTTTTATTTAACTTGTTTTGGACTGATGCATGCAACACCCGCTGAGTGCCATGAAACAGCTTGAAAGATCAAAGACAATTTTTAATATAACTCCGACTGGATTCGTCTGAAAGAAGAAAGTCATATACACCTAGGATGACTTGAGGGTGAGTAATTTATGGGCTAATTTTTTAATTTTGGGCTCTCTATTCCTTAGTAAAAGTTTGTCTCAGCAGCTTTGTGAATTGGTTTGAAGAGAAAACGCTTAGCTAAAAATCTTTTACTGCTATTTAGGAGAACTCTTAAATAGGAAAAAGGTTTTGTGAATACGGGCCCTGGTCAAAGATTTTTAATATTTGAAACAAGTCTCTTCTGCTCACCAAGGCTGCAGTAATAGTAATATTGAAAAACATTATTTTGATTAAAATTACATTTTAAAATCGAATTGATTGCTGTGATCAAAGCTGAAATTTCAGCATCATTACGCCAGTATTTCGGTGTCACATGATCCTTCAGAAATCATTCTTAAATGTTGATTTGCTGCTCTGTTATGATTATTGGTGCTTAATCATTAATATTGGTTCTTATCAATATTGAACACATTTTTTTCTGCTTCATATTTTTGTGGAAATCATGATACATTTTATTTTTCAGGATTCTTTGTTTAGGATTCTTTGAAAAGTCAAACCGAATCACGGGAATAAATTATATTTTAAAATGTATTCACATAAAAAAAACAGTTATTATAAATTGAAATAATATTTCACAATATTACTGTTTTTATTGTATTTTTGATTTAAAAAAATGCAACCTTGGTGAGCATAAGAGATTTCTTTCAGAAACAATCTTTAAAAATGATTCCATACTTTGACCGGTTATATGTTTTAAATTAACCATTCAATTTGATGATGCAATGATGATAATCTTGGATATGTAAGAAAATCTACATTTTTTAAACTGATACTTCTATGTCAGTTCTTACTTACTGAAATCAGCAAATGTGTGATATCTGCCTCCTTAAATTGCTTTTATCCAACTAAAGAAGGGGCAATTTTTTCCTAATCTTATAAAATGTTTGTGTTATCTTTCATATTGAAATTCTTAAATTTCATTAATGATTTTGCATCATGATAGCATATAACTCAACTGTATACACATTCAGATCATTCGTGGTTCATTTGCTTTCCTCACCTCCTTGATTAACTATAAAAATTGCTGATCCAGTCCTTCCTGTTTCAGGATCTTTCGACCCATCTGTATAAATCTGAATATAGTCTCTGTATTTATCATCCCCATATCTGTAGTATTCAGCTACATGGTCTATACTATTATTTATTGTTTTGATTTGATGTAATTCAAAATCAACTTCCATGGTTTCAGTCTTCCATACTGGAAAGTCAGGCCATACAATAGTTGGGCAGAACTCTTTTTCGCTCACCCCCAAATCTCTAGCTGCCTCATCTCCTATATCCATCCAAAACTAAACTTTGGCGGCCGTTCCTTTTCCCAGCTAGCTTGCAGTACTCTCTTAGTAGGATGTCCATCTCTATGTCCCTTTAGATTAATCCAAGAATTTACCAGCAATTGTTTATGTCGAATGTCCAGTGGCATTTCTCCTGCTTCCACTTGAAGTTCACATACTGGTGATGTTTTTACTGCTCCTAAGCATAGTCTCAATGCTTTAGCCTGTATTATATCAAGTCTCGCAAGTCCAGATTTGGCTGCTGATCCATATACCACACTCCCATAATCTATTCTTGACCTTATTAAACTTACACATATACATTTCTATGTAATTTACATTCTCTGCTCTTAGTTTTACTCCTACATGTCCCAGTCCGCCGCTGTCTAAACATCCAGCATTACGGCAATTTCGCACCGACCGGAGGCGATTACCAAACTGGTTTTGCGTGTGTATCACACCAATGTACATATTTTGCGACAACAAATTAAACTAATTATGAAGGCGCTACATTCAAAATAAAGTGTTAACAGTTTTCTGCCAAACCATCTAAAAATGTTTAATGCCTGAAGAAATAAATTTAATGACTTTTAATGCTTTTTAATGCCCCGCGGAAACCCTGTTACAGCAAACTCCCTGTTACAACACCACTTGTTGTAATGTTTTTACTTCCCCTATCTCCAGAACTCTAGTCTTGCTTCCTCATCGAATCTATTTCCTGTTTACATATTTTTAAAAGGTTTTTAAGAGAATTCTCTTAGTTTAGTGCATTTGTTTTTGGTTGTGTACTTAGATCGGTTTGCTCTTTGAGATTGCTCAACTGAGTTTTGGCATTGAACTTAAACGCTGAGTTTTTAGGAGTGGCTTGCGAAACAGGAATTTCAGGATAGTGATTTTTACAAGGTTTAGCAAAACTAGAGAGCGAGAACTTGCATTATTTTTGCAGTCTTTGGTTCCATAACCTCGACCAACAATGAAATGGGGCTAATTATTACTACTGATATTCTTCCGTTTTGTGTGGAATCTCTGAACTGCAACCAAAGACAGTGAAGTCTGGTAAGAAACAGTGTGCATGTGATTTGCAATAAGCTTGCTATGCAGGTATATTTTGATGGTAAAATGGTGATCATACTGATTGGCAATGTCTATGAAAGTTTAGCCCTACATTTTTGCCATTTATCATACTGTATTTCAACCAATGAGACGGTAGTAAACTAGTAAAATGTTATTGCCTGATCACTTTTTCCAAATGCTGGGTACTTGGTCATTTATATTTATTTTACAGACTATACTTACAGTGTTGCCTCACTGATGAATCAGTTTTGATGGCAAAGGAGGACATATCTGTAAATGTAGTTATATTATACAAAAAGTCAGTACATGCATTTGCAAAATCTTTCTCTAATATCACCACATACTATATCCCTACCACCATTTCCTGAAGGTATATTTGCTGTACACTCTAAAGAAAACTCCAACTACTCCAACACTGGACTAAACGTTTTAGGTTATTTCATTTCAGTGTTGCAAAAGTAACAGGATTTAGTAACATGATTCAGATTTAAAGGTAATGACGTTTAATACCTCTAAATGGCAGGGTTGTGCTAAAAACTGGATTGTTGGTGGAATTTGTGCCTGATAAAAGAGACAGAATTGGATGCCACTGTTATCGTATTTATACATATTTGTTGTATAGTTTTGTTAATGTGGAGAACAAAAAGCAAAGCGATACAAAGTGAAAAAGTACTCACAACAACATGTGAGGTCATTGGTGTATATCTACAAGAGAATCAAAAAGCATTAATTTGTACAGTATATGCAATCCTTAAAATAAAGAGCAGTAAATCTGTTCTGAAAAGATGAATAATTGTTATTGAACTCACTGGACAAGAGACGTGGAATCTGACTGAAGTTGGACAGTAAGACACACTGATTCCCTGACGAGTTACTTTTTTGAAGGGATGAGAAAAGTGAGTTGAATTTCCATCCAGAATTGCTGTGAATTGCTAGTGGAGAATTGTGTGACATTCAGTAAACACGGTGAAACTTTCACACATTGAACATTTAGCTTCTTTTCACTAATGCCTACAAGACAAGGCAAAACAATTTTTGAACAATCAGTGACAAATAATCAGAAAAACACAGAAAATTGGTGCATATTAAACTAGTGATATAATCTAGATCAAATCTAGATGGCAGTTATATTAAGGCACATTTTGGATGTACTGCATAATAACATGAAATCTTTTGTCAACCTGATGTTTTAGTGGCCTTTTTAAGAAAACTAACAGATGAACACATGGGCGCCACTACATGCAGTGATAGTGACCTCTTGTGGTTAACTTTGTTTAAAACACAACATGTAAATAAAGATGAGTTTCCTTATGGACTTTTAGTCTTATCATGGGGATTACTATCCTATCCATTCTCATAAAAAAAAAAAAAAAAAAGTTTAGAAAATGAGTTTTGAGAGAAAATAAAATTAAAAAGACCACGAAGTGCCTTTCCATAGTACCCTAAGTGGTGACATTTAATTTATCTATTAATTATTCATTAGACTTACAGTAGGTTAAAATGAAATTAAATGAGAATGGCCTGTCAGAGGGGAAGTGGTTTTGATATTTACGTCAATGGTCCACTCCGCATCACACGTAGGGTTTTGCATGTTCACGGCTACAGCGTTGGGCAGCTCAAAGTCATAGGATGAATCTTCTCTCCGAATCCCAACACACGCTTCACCTGTGCGGCGAAATTCATCAAATTAATTAAATCTGTCTGTCGTAATCCCAGCATTAAAACGGGGTTTGGAGTTTAGCATCAACTACTCTATGGCTACTTTAAAAAAACGACAGGTTACCTATGCATACTCGGACTGAGCTAACCTCATATCATATTTGTCTGACAAAATGCAAGTAAACTATATTTTGGAATGAACTCCTTTTAACACAAGTACATTTTTATAAGGTACGTATGAGAACTTGAATAACTCAAATAGCTCATCAACAGCCTATACGCCTATTTTCGTTCTTCAGCATCACTTATCGTTGCACATCATCATAATAGTTATAAAATGAATTTTCGTTAACTATTAAAATGGGAAATCTTACCTTCGGGTGACTTTCCCTCGATGAGAGAAAAGCACGAGAACAAATAAGCAAGAAACAATAGCGCGGTATCCATGATGATGCTGTATATGAGAGGCTGCGGCTGAATGAGCGCAATGTATAAACCAGTCTCATACTCTCCTAGTAAGTAACTTAAAGCCAAAGTTGTCTTTGGTAACGCCCAGTGATGGGAAGTCCGGCTCTTTTCAAAGATTCGGCTCTTTTGGATCGGCTCCCTTAGAAGAGCCGGCTCTTACGGCTCCCAAATGGCTCTTCATTTAGTATCACACGGAGTCTTCTATTTTAGCCCAATTTAGCAATTGTGAATGGTTTGTGTGTTGGTAAGCAATTTATAGCCTTATTTTTATGCATTTTTCGTTACAAAAAATACAGTTACTATTATTTAACATTTTAATAAAACTTTAATTGAACAATTGAACACAGAACCACAGCAACTTGGTTCACAATGGCAGTGAACGGACTTTTTAAGATTGTATAGTTTTGATTGTTTCGTTTTTTGTAATATGTCTAACTTGATTCTGGGGACCTTTGTCACAGATTGCACAATAAATGCACCTGCAATGGGACTTTAGTGGACTGGTTACTTTTTACCCCGGCCGCAAAGGCTATTCCGGACATATGGTCCAGGACTTGGCCTAATGGTTAGAGAGTCGGACTCGTAACCCAGTGTGTGCAGTTAGGATGGGTTAAATGCAGAGCACTAATTCCTAGTATGGGTAACCATACTTGGCCACATGTCACGTCACTCACTCACTCACTCACTCAACCACAGCAAACAAATCAAATAAATATAGGCAAAAGTCTTGACATAAGGACACTTTAGTCTTTAGTGCAGGTTGGCATTCAGAAATGTCAGATGCCTCAGCTTGGGTGTGCTGATGCAATTTCTCCTCTCTGTGATTATTTGTCCTATTTTTGAGAAGACTCTCTCTGAGGGAACCAATGTTGCAACAATGCAGTGTCTTCCTACCTTAATCTAATCCCGGATCCCCCACCTCTCTCTGTCGCTCTGTGTACCTGTCCTTTAACACTACACTCGCTATCTTCGGAGCGTGTGTCCCCCTTCCTTCTTTCACATAATAGTATGATCCTATAGTCTATCCTCCCATCTGATTAGCCGCATGTGTATTTTTATTTATTTTTTGTAACGAACAACCATTCACAATTGCTAAATTGGGCTAAAATAGAAGGCCCCGGCTAAAGATTCGGCTCTCCCCGACGGGAGTCGGCTCTTCTCGTTCGATACAAAGAATCGGATCTTAGAGCCGGCTCGTTCGCGAACGACACATGACATGACATCAAAATATGGCTGGGCATCGCCATGCATCTCGAACAAGCATACTGCTTTATAAAAAATTAGGAGGCCCATTTCAAACAAACAGTTGGAACTATTTACAAATACATTCTATCTTGCATTGAGTTTTTGCCTAATAACAATGGTTCTTTATCTTTTTATCGTCACTCTCATTTTGTCAGGAGAAAAGATGATCTGAACAGATATGGAAGTTGTGGCATTAGCCTACTTTACTCTGGCATTACATGGCTTGCCCACCCACATCCCTCTAATCCCGTTATACATTGTATAAAATCTTTTAATAAAACGAAACATTTTCTTATGAACTTATGTGATTTCTTTCGATAAAATACATGGAATAGAGTCGTATATGGGTAACAGAGAAATTATAGCTACAATTAGCTTCAAGCTACACATGACAATTAATGAGTGTTGTAAAGGCTCCTTTAAGAGAGAGCGTTTATTCTGAAATTGTACGTCATCATCCGGTTGAGTAGTCTCGTGAGTTGAGCCGCTGCTGTTGTTGAACGCTGAATGGATGTTACTTCCTGTTTATTTCTGATAATTCCTGCAGATAAAGTTATTTTGAGGTGTTAGTCATTGACCTACAAGTAAACCCGTTTGCTTTATTTTTGTGTCTATGGAGATCGGTATTGAGTTATTTATAACTGCGTCACACACACACGTCCAGACATGCCCACAGCCGTTGTTTCTGTTAGTTTAGCTTAATGATGCTGTTATATATGTGATTATTTCTTCTTTATTGAGATGTATATCACTGTTTTGGTTTTCAATGATACCTTTATGGCGTGATTTGACATTTCGAGCTGTTCATGATGCCAAACGAGCGATCACTGTGATGTGCCGCGATTATATACATATATGGACATATATAATGTACAATGTGATACCTTTTTTCCCTTCTTGGATTGTATATTTCACAAAACCATGTTACTGATGAGGATTTAGTATGCTTTGGCTGTCTTTATTTACCAATGAATGTTATAATTGTATATGCCTTGTTATTGTTAGTTATTCATTATCCTTGATCGTATTTCTTGTGTTCCAGACTAATGCGTCTACTGCCTGTCATTGATAATCTCCTATCAATACATTCCCTAAACCTGATCACCGGTGTCCTCATCCTTATATAATTATTGTGCTCTAACCAGCACCCAGGGGGTTCACTCATCCCAGTCTGAATCAGATCCTGACAGTCAAAAGTCTCTCCAACAATGAGATTAATAAATGTTTTACTTAAACGTAACTATCAATTACCACTGAGTGTTTAATCACTTCTGACTGTGATCAAATGTGGATTTTGATCAAATGATGAGGCAGAAATATACTGTTAGTAACATTTTAGAAGAATTTTATGGGAAAAATATGCAGTTACAACTTCTGTGGGGCATGAACGAAAAGTAATGTAACTAGTGTAACTAATTACTGTTGCCAGAAAGTAATAAGTAATAATATTACTTTTGAAATGAGTAACTAGTAACGAGTAATAAATTAAATTTGTTTTGAGTAACTTGCCCAACACTGGTTATAAATATAAATATAAAAAACAAGATCTCATACAGGGATGTTTTTACAGGAACATATGGGGGCCCCTTTTTAAATATTTAAAAGACCACTAGTACTAGACGGTGTCAAATAATGTTTATTTTTCCTGCAAATATAAAAAAACAAAACATGGTTACTACCATGGTTACTATAGTTAAACCATGGCAAGCACAAATTAAGCATTGTTTTGCTACACTAACCATAGTTTAACCATGGTATTTGTAGTAAAACTGTGGTTAAATGGTAATCAAAATGCCGAAAAAACTTTTACTATAAAAAAACCATGGTTAATTTTCGTAAGGGCTGGTTTTTCATTGTTTGTATGTATATATTCCCTGAAAAACAGTTATGGACATATGTGACTGCTGTGTGAAGTTAAAATAAGTTACGCAATGCACATCTCCATTCTGCTGTGTTGCTTCTCATGTTCTAAATACAAGCAAGAGAGCACGCTCTGTGTGAATAACCCCATAGAACAGTGTACACACACCTTTCTCAGCTCAGCAGAAACCTGAACTGTTGAATGATGGAAACTCTCAAAAGGTTTGCAGTGCAAGGGTGCCGTAGTTTTCCAGTGACTTGGGATTCAATTATCCAACAAATTAAATGAAATACATTACAGAATGACACGCATGGACTATATTCACATACTAAAGATAAAAAAGTTTAAGATTTAAAAAAAGAAACAGACCTGTCAGTCACAAAAACATCTTTTGTTGTTCTCTGTGATGCTGAAGAGACTTTTTGATGATCAAAGAAATAAATATACTACAAGAACCATGGGCCAAGATATTTCTTTTACTAATATATTATTTGTTCTGAGGAGGTAATAGCAGTAAAAGTTGCCAATGACCAACATTTTTCATATTACATTTGAATATTTTGAAATCCAGCATTTGATCATGAGACGCAACTAAAAGACATGTTTTCTCATGTTATAATTTTCCAGTCTTGGCTGACCCATTGCCAACATATGCAAGGACTCCCAACTGATCTCAATTTGTCCTCTCACACAATGGAACATCAGGTACCTCACTAAAAAGGAATATCTGGAGCATATGTCAGCCGATTTAGAATGAACTTTTCCACGACATTCTAATTCATTGAGATGCACCTGTATGGTATTGCTTATGGGCACTGAAAGATGGAGAAATGTGCTTCAGACTGATCTGGCGTGAATGGCTGGTGACAAAGTGCACAACAAGATAACTAACTGGTCTTGGTCACTTTACATGTCAGTAAGATGGCCTCTTTTGAGTAGGCTGTCATTGGTCAATCAAAGGACTGGCTGCACAAGGACCTTAATCATGCTGCGGGAAAGGTTAATTTATGATTATTTATTCAGCTCTTTTATCAAACATGGGATTGCCTTAGACAACAACACCTGATCAAACCTGATCAAAATCTGTTTTAACGAGTCACATTTGTTCTTATCATTGGTTGTGAAATACAGCACTGCTGAGTTAAAGTAAATATTTATTTAATTTATATAAATTATTTGTAGTTATTTATCAAATGTATCATTTTATTTGATAGCAAGTTCATTAAAACAAAACATTAGGAAGTGTCAATATAATCGGTGTGCTTCTGGCATCTGTGGGAGGAAGGAAACTGGTATCAGTACACTATGAACTCTATTTCAGTTCAAAAGATGACAATTTTCACATTTGCTAAGTGATGTTAAAGAAAAACAGCTTGTTTCTTAGTCTCACCTTTTTCATGTCAACACCTGGTTGTGTCAAAATCAGCCGCTACGGTTGTTGTGACACTCCAGCAGTTAGTCACTGACTTAGCTGGCTGGGTATGAGTAGGTGCATCATTTCTACTGTCAGCGAAATCTTTTCAACTACCTTTTCAAAACACTTTGAAAATAAAACCAATAGGCAGAACCCAGCAGTCTGGGATGGATGGATGGATAGATAGATAGATAGATAGATAGAGATACTGCTCATACTGCTTGTTACTACATCATGATAATATTACTCATTCACACACAGACACACTCAGAATTACACTCATTATTATGCCATAATGTATTGCCTTAATTGTTGTTTACACACAAGGAATTTCGTCTTGGTGTGTCAGGTATTTTGTCAATAATTAGATATTCCAAAGTAATCAGTGAGATGTTAGCCTTGTGGTATATTTTCAATATTGTGATTTGCTCTGTCACTATCCCTAGGGCTAACACATGATTCCTCAAATTGGTCTGCAGGGAACTGTAATTTGGTATAATGTAACTACTTTGGATTTACAAAACTCTAATGAATTACAAAAGCAGATTATAAGAAAGGTAAATATAAACATCAATAGAAGCCAGATGTATAAACACCCTTCTCTAACATAACTTGCTGTTAAGTCTATGAAAAAAAACGGCACATCCTTGGTCATGTTTAAGGCTGCTGGAAAGTACCTTCCTCTGGCAGGGGGAAGGTAACAAGACAGAGAAGGTTTAGAAAGTTTATGGCACGTCTAATCTCCTGCTAAAATATCTTAACATCTTGGGAAACAGACATACAATCACAAAACAGTCATACTATACGTCTTTTGTCATTCTGTCACACTTATCTGTATTAGACCTCTGGAAAACAAGGCAGGGACATTTAGGCAATGGTTTGTTAGTTGCTATTGGATGCATTTAACAATACTGTATTGTAACATATGCTGAGGTATTGAGCAAGCACTATTCTCACTGTGAATCACTGATCAAAAGCAAGGGATTCATGTCATTCAAAATGTAATTTAATTTAATTACATTTTTTTTTTTTCAAGAATCTTTCATTGGTTCTTTGGAGAACCAACGATTGTTTTCTAGCACTTATCTGAGCTGTGAAATCGATTGTTACAGATTTCTATTCTCTTAACTAGGCTGGATTAAAACATTATAAACATTCACATCTCCTCCACTGTAGTCTAATACTGTTCACTGATGTTTAATTTCCAGGAATGCAGCTGGTGTTTAGGGTTGGACTTGGAACCATGCCAGCTGTTTCAGTAATGTTGTATAACACAACTGCAAACCTGTACACACAAAAAGTGAAGAAAACATCTATAGTTTTTTTTTTCTGAACTGTGGATTACTATGCTGTTTGGATGAAGAAAACTGTAGCCTGTACTTGTCTGAAAATGGACACCAGCTTGGTAAGACATATTTAATATTTGACTTGACAAACATTGGTGTATCCAAGTATTCAACATCCTGCTACTCTACGTCTGTGTATTCTTAACAGGTCAGCATAAATATTCATTATTAAAAATATATAATTTTTAAGTTCATATAGTAAACACTTGCAGGATTCACTGTAAATAATTATGGCCCCTTTCACAAAACTTGACATTGTAGGTGAATGGTTTTTAATATTTTATGTTGCTCAGACTACAGTAAATGACCAAAAATATTCATTTATTGTTTGTTTATTTGTTATGTGACTATGTTATTACACCTGTACAAATCACATCATATGAAGTTTCCCAGCTTCTGTTGCTTTTCTAGATGATATGCAGATCATGTGTACGGAAAATTATTTGTCACTCCTAGGTATGGACCATCATTGCTGTTCACCATCAGGTTCACTAGTTACTATAAATAGTGCATATCCTGCCTGAACAGAGACAGAGGATGTATGTAGAGTGTTAATGAACTGCTTGGTTGCACATAATGTTCTCAAGATCTCTAATGGCACTTCCTGTCTTCCTCTATGACTCACGTTTAGGACCCAGCTATTATATGAACGAAAATACTGAGGAAAATATCTTCATTTTTGTTCCACAGAAAAAAAGTCATACAAGGTTGGAACAACACAAAAGACCTTTATTTTAGCTATATGATTTTAGGAGCAGTGCCAAGTACTCAGGTCCCCTCAGGGTATTGTTGTGGCTATGCCATATACTGTACAAAGTTTCCTTTCAATGCGCAAAACCATTGCCAAGATAATAGCCTCACTTACATTTTGCTTAGAACTTAGAAAATGAAGATGCACTCACTAAGGGCTCTGGGTAAATGTAATGAATATGTAGGTCAACACCAGCATACACAAAGTTGAGCGGGTTTCCTCTGGTGAATTGTTTGCTTGTTAGAAATGTAGTATGTGGAGAAAGCGTGGCTGATGCAGGTGGCAGTCAGTTCTGAATGTCAGGGTCATTACAGTTCACTGAAGTCAGCATCGTTTCTTGCTCTGGTGGTATGTGAGGTGATCTTAGTGGCACATGATTGGCTACACTGCAGTTGGTCAACATTTAATTCTCTAATATGGCACCCACTGTAACCTCTAAGATAAGCTGAAAAATCTTGTGCAATGGGAATTCCCAGCACTCGTATATAGTGTAGTAACGTTTGTCTATTGCTGTTGTGACAAAAAAATATGATATCTGTTTCAGTATTGAAGGCCTGTCATATTCCTTGCTATATTAAGCATGCATGCAGAGTCACGTGAATAGTTCTAAGTCACTAAAATGATCAACAAAAACTTTTACAATAAGTTGATCTTTTGTTGCTGCTGGTAACATGTAAACAGAAATATTTCCCAGCATTCTGATCATCTGATCAACAGTTTCCCGGCAAAAACATCTGTGTAGATTCCTAAAGGTTGTGAAATAACTAGCCAGTGAAACTGGAACTGGTTCTTGTCATTTAAGTGTACAATATACATCTGGCCATGAACCATGGGTGTGTTGAATATACCATCCTGTTTAATGACATGAAATGAAACTATATTAATACATGTTGCACGTTTTGTGATGTAAATGTAACTTCTAAATATTTTGTTTGCAATTTTGCATTTGAGATCAAATTCACTATTTAGATATGATCGACACCGAGAGTTTTGTGTTGACAGGGCTGAAACCCTTAAAGACCACTTCAATGGCAGACAGACCCACCATGTGTGTATATGTGAGCACAGCTGTCAGTCAGATGACATAATGACTTACAGTCTTTGTCAGTGTTAAGGGTTAGTGATCGGTCAACACTTTCACAGTGCAGCTCTCATCCTCTCATCTGCTGTTTATTTAAAAATGATCTAAAGTGTAGAAACATAAATCAGGCACACACTTGAAATGTTTTTTTTTTTTTTGTATTTTATTAAAAGAAATCCCCATAAATATTTTGCACCTAGACAGAAGGGGTTCTTAAAAGGGCTTAAAGTGCTTAAAAGGAAGTAGCCATTACAATGATTATAGTGATTCTGTCCAATATAATAGCTAAGCAAATATTAAACATCATTCATGACACGTTGATACAAATATAATCAAACCTAGCAGTGCCCACTTCCTTTACCACAAAGTAACAGTGGACACTGTATGAATATAAATCAATGGCTACAGTACAGTGAGGAAAGAACTTTATCAGCAGATAGCATAGACCATAATGAGCATTTAGAGTCAAACCCCCCCCCCC
>NW_015546094.1:30424-72799 GCF_001515605.1 Sinocyclocheilus anshuiensis | reverse complement strand
CCCACCTGTAAAGTAAATTAATACATGTAGATCATTATTGGAGATTTACTACATTAGTTTATTGTGTGTTTTTTTTTAACAAGCGTTAATATTTGAGGCCGGATCTGAAGCAGTGGCAGGTGCTGAGTGGATTTCATTAGTAATGTATTAGATGTGTGTACTCACTGGCACAGCATTTCATTCATTTTGCTTCCACAGCAGCAGTTTACAGGAAATACTTGCCCTGGACGTACAGTTACTTTATGTTCACACACATTTTATGCTCACTATAATGCCATGCAATCCACCAAGTTCTTTCCCACAGACTGACTGGACCAGTGATAGATAATATCAATAGTTATACTATAAGTTACATATATGAAGTTACATTATAATTTAGTTATTTATTTATAGTTTTACTTACTAAATGTGCCCGTTTGCATAACAGACAAAATATATAGTATAAATAAATATAAATATATAGTTCTATAATATATAATTACATAATATCATTATTTCATCATATAGCTTCATTTCGGTTAGTTAAGTCATGATCAGTTTAGTCAACAAGACAAACACAAAATCAAAAAATGCTAAGTGTAGCGTGAATAAATTCTACTTATTATACTGATCTTCATTTTTCTTTATTCCCTTAAATCCCTTTAAACCCTTTAATTATGTAATTCCTTACAAATTCCTTAAACTAAAAATTAGCCTAGCCACTTCTCTAATGTTCACGACATGGTTATGACCTTGTTATATAAAAGATAAGAGCATAGTGAATGACTGAAGAACGCCCAGGTGCAAAGATGTAACTTCTCCTGTGGTTAAATAAAAAGGAAAGGGAAATGCTTTTAGTGGTACTCCCCGCTGTTTGTACTGTAATTCACTGCCTAATATAATGTGGCACATTTCAAAAGATAAGATCAAGGATAATGATTTGAACTATTTTACATCATAACAGCAGTATTTTATAAAATACCAATGATGCTACATACCACAATCAAACAATCTTTTCAGCAGAACCTTGACCACTAAGAACATATCCTGACCTATAAGTACAAAATTACACAGATATTAAAAGATAAATATAACACAAAGCCATGTGTTTAGCTCATTGTTCGTGGCAGTTTTTAAGAGGACCTCACCTTTGTCTCTTCCAAAGCACAATGAGGACAATGACAATCACCAACACTGCAAACACACTTACTCCAGTCCAAATATAAACGCTCCAGCTAGGAAAACCCACTAGGAAACAAAGAAACAAACAAACAAACATAAAAAAGCACAACAGAAAGGTGTTAGAATATAGCTAAAAACACAATGAACTGCATCATTTAACAAGACAAAATTATAGGCAAAATTAATGACATCAAACTTTTCTTATGCACTTTGTCATCATGTTGTTCCAAAGTTGTACGACTTTCTTACTTCAGAGGAACATGAAAGGACATATTTTGAAGAACATTAGGGTCCAAACAACATTAGATCCTGCTGACTTTCATTGTATGGACAAAAAAAGAGACATTGTTCAGAATATCTTCTTATAAGTTCCACTGAAGAAAAAGTCATACAGATTTGTAATGATTTAACGTTGAGTCAATGTTAACAATTTTCAATTTTGGGTGAACTATCATTTTAAGAAAAAAAATTTCATTGATTTTCCATATAGAGAAACTGATTTTAACATTAATATATCTGTGATTGTAAAGTAATGATATATGCTTCTGAAGAAGATACAAGTGATTTTAGAGTGTGATTTAAAAAAGGAAAAGTTTAACAGAGATGAAATTCCTGTGAAAAACCACACTACCCACAAGTTCTTACTATGGAAAAAAACATTTTCCAAATGACCACAGCAGTGACAGTCTATTGCTATGAATCACTGGAAGCTGTGTAATCAAGTAAGTCTATCTACACTCGTAAACTACTTATAGATTTGAATATTTAGCTAAAACCTTTGCACTTTTGCAGATTTTTCACAAATCCCTATGATGAGAATGAATGGGAAAAATATTTGCAAAGTCATTGAAAAGCAGGCAGTCACTGTTGCATTCCATTATGAGTTAAAGGTGGTGGTGCATTCAAATTGTTGCTATGCTAGAGATCCTACAAAAAGCCTATTTTGCCAACAGAAAAGAGTGGCAGAGTGGCAAAACTTTATTTTATTTGAGCGCTTAATTAGCGCTGAAGTATAAGCAGCTGAACTTACCTTCAGGAAGCGTAGTCAGAGGATATGCATCACCTGCAAAACAATAATCTCATTCATTGTGCATACTAGGCAAATAAAAGATCTCTAGTGTTTTGTTCTTAATCAATTTATATTGCTATGCCCTAAACTGAGTGTATTGAAGACACCTACTTCAACATTTACGGGTAAAAAAAAAAGTGTGTAGCACTTTTTTTATATTTTTGTATTCTTGTATTGCAGACTCTTATATTGCAAATTCTTAACCAGGTAATAAGTATTCTACTGTCAAGATATGCAGACATGTTTATAAAGACGATCTAGTCAGTCAAATGAGTATATAGTAGTAAGTGTATTACTTACAAGAGCACTGCTGCTTTTCATTGATCTACACAAGAAATAAAAAGAGAGTCCATAATGAAAGCATGAAGCAAATCAATGTCCATTTGGTTATGCTATTAAATTAATTAAATACCTAGCGATACATAAAAGCTAAAACACATCAACAATATTACACTTACATTGGCGCTGGGGCAGATGAGCAGGCATTCAAGTCTTTCAGGGCACGTCTGTAAGATGGCTGCGTTCACTGTCAAATTTTCAATTGGGAATATGAACGTCATTTTTCCTTCAGTATCAGAAACCCCTGCCACTTTCTCCTGATCAAGAGAGGGAGAGAGAAGAAATAATGCAGAAAGGTAGGATGGAAGGATTAAGAATAAGTATATGTATACATTTACTTTTTCGCTAATGCTATTTGTAATGTATTGTTTATAGTACTTTTTTGACATTTACCATGAGAAGAATAAGTTTCCCAACCCTTTTGAAAATATCTGAATTTCTGTTTGATTACTAATAAATTGTAATCTGATCTTAAAGGGATAGTTCACCCCAAACAATGGACTACTTTAATGATGTCCTTACTACCTTTCTGGGCCTTGAATGTGTCAGTTGCGTTGCTGTCTATGCAGGGTCAGAAAGCTCTTAGATTTCATCAAAAATATCTTAATTTGTCTTCCAATGATGAATGAAGGTCTTACGGATTTGGAACGACATGAGGGTGAGTAATTAATGACAGAATTTTAATTTATGGGTGAACTATCCCTCTAATTTAACTTACAACTATATACAAACACAATCTGACTTAACAACTGTGACAATCAAGAAACAACTGTGCTTTGTCTTGTTGCATCACCCAACCCCTATAAAGGTCATGAACTGTCTACAGAACATTTTCCCAGAACATTTTTTGTGTGCCCTTAAAGGTCATGGCACCTGAGCAACCCCCATTCCCAACCTCATACCCTAAAATGACATCAGTTAACTTGTGGAGAAGTTATAAAATAGCTAGAGGTTTACTTAAAATTTCCCCACAACTGGCCTTGTCAATGATCACTCAGTGTTTTCAATAAAATGTTGAAAAGTACAGTGTGTTATTAGTTAAGCCAGACTTTGTTTTCCCGTTTGATTTTGACTTAGTTGTTAATGCAGAAATCCAGATATTTTGACAAAATTATTCATATCACTGTATGTTTACTTAAGACATAAAATATATACATCAACAAGCCATTGGGTCTCGCAGTCATAGATGTCCTCCTTAACTTCATACGGCATATTAAAGTAGAACTGTCCATCACTCAGTTTCTCCCCTGTGCATTGCAGCACATCAGATTCTTCTGATGACAATACGATACATAACAGCATGGCCACAACTGAAAGAGACATGCACAAAACAATCAGTATACTAGGTTCATTTGGTTCAAAAAAAAACAAAAAACAGAATCCTATGCCTGCTCTACAAAGGCAAAATACAACTGATTATATATATATATAATATATATATATATATATATATATATATATATTGGAATACTACTATTACTTATTTTAAATCTATTTTACACTTTTGCTCTGAATCTGAGCTTTGCTAAACCCACCCGTCACAGGACAGATCTAAGACAGGGGTTTTCAAACCTTTTTTGATGCCAAGGACCTCCAAATGATATGATCCCCCTACAAAGGCCCCTTTTTCTAAAAATGTTAAGGTATTTTAAGATTAATTTACTGTGTGAGAAAAATATTGTCAAAAATAATTAAATACATGACATTTATGTACTAAATGTCAGCTGTACTAAAGCCAAAATAAATATTTAGATGTAATATTTAAATATGCATTAGCGGGAAAATATTTTTCAATTAATTAAAATAATTCAGTTTTCAAAACAAACATTTTTTTTGTTAACACAGACCCTCATGCGGCCTCTCCTGGGTGTCCCCCAGACCATTTTGAAAACTCCTGGTCTAAAGAGCCCAATTTCTCAATTTTGACATGTAATCTGTCTTTGAAATCCATGTTATTTTTTCCCAAATTTCCTTTTTATCCATTTTAATTTTTCTATAATCTGTTTTAATGGTTAAATTAAAAAATATGAATCAAAAAGCATGTCCAATTAATTGAAATCACACAATTTCACAGCAATTTATTAAAAGTTGAACAAAAATTACCTTAAGGCCCTATGAAATCTGTTTGACTTTTTTCTCAAATTGAGTTTTATTTTTACCAAAATCTGTTTTCCATTAATTTTCTGGATTCTATTTTAAAGGTTTCATGAATTTTTAATAATTAAAAGCATGTCTAATTTATGTCATAAAAAATAATTTATTATTATTCTATTTTTTTTTTTCTGGTAAAAAATCATTAAAAAAAATGTTTTAATAATAATTGTATTAGTATTAGTACTATCATTACACTTTGTGCATTTTTACTTTCTCAAAAAAACTCATTCTGTATGATTTATAAGCTTGTTTCCTCATGGGGACCTCAAAAATGTCCCCACAAGGTCAAAATTTACTAGTATTACTATCCTTGTGGGGACATTTGGTCCCCATAACGTGATAAATACCAGGTACACACACACACACACACACAAATTCTTGCATATATGGTTTATGGGGACTCTCCATGGTTTTTATACTGTACAGACTGTATTTTCTATCGCCCTACACCTAAACCTACCCCTTACAGGAAACTACTGGCAAGTTTTGAATTTCATAAAACTTAAAAATTTCATGTTTAAGCCTTTTGCTTTATGGAGACACAGGAATTTTCCTCATAAACCATGTTTACGTTGTAGCACCAATGTCGTTATACCCATTTGTGTCCTCATAAACCATGTATACCAGAACACAGACACACTCATGTATTATCATCAACAGTTGATAAGAGCTAAATTACAGCCCAAGTGTTTACACCATATAAAGAGTACCAGTTTGCTACATTGACAAGCTTTGTCAACAGCGATTTACTGCTAATCATGTTTAAACATCCTTTAATCCAATGGTTTCCAACCACATTCCTGGAGCCCCCCCATTTCATCTTGATTGGGCCAATGAGGTATAGATAAATGCTAAATTCAGAACTGTGGTTTGTGGACATACTGTGTGTAGGCCTATTGAAGCTTTTATATAATCCACAGGATTAGTCATGAAATGAGAATTCATGAATTACATGAGTATTACTGCACATGTTGCATTAAAACTTTTTTCAAGTAACCTACATAATTTGCCTTTGTACACCTGATTAACTATTACGGGGGTGTAACAATACAATAATATCACACTATAATTTCAGCACCTTTGCCTTTTAACATTTATCTAAGGACTAACTTAAGACTTCCACAGCCATTTTAGGATTTAGGATAAACACAAGACATTATTTGACATGACTTCCAACACCTGATGCAGTACAACAAGGAGATATTTAGACAGCTCAATGGATGATTGTTTGTTTGCAAATTCAATTAGTTAGGGAGAAAACATTGAAGAAGGAAATATAATTTATGCCATTATAGATGACATCTGTGCTCTAAACTTAATGTAGTGGGGGATGGGATCTTTTCTTTAAAAAAAAAGGAAATTAACAAAGGCACGTCAGCAAAGAAAACTAAAAGAAGATGTTACCCATTTTCATATTTACACAGCTACTCAGTGACAACAATAAATAGGATTTCCCCACTGTTTTCAGTGGAAAAGCACTCACATGCACATGCTACACTGCTTCTGATGGTCAAACAACAGCAACCAAAACTACTGGCCAGCAGAAAAAAACTTTATTGTTGGTTTATTATTAATTTATTTGAGCCTATATTTATTATAAATTTACATAAATGTCAATCTTTATGAGAAAATGCATTTTGCTCAGTCTATATGTTCATACACTTGCACAAGCAGTAACTGCACACTCAGGGAATTTCCTCTCCAGGCTTAAAAATATCTTCTCAAAACATTAGCATTTATAGTACTATGACTCCTCAAATCTCATAAGTCACATGTTGCATCATACGATTACTGCAGCCAATCACGCAGGACAAAATAATCACACCACAGGAAATGACTTTCTCCTCATCCAAAAATAACAGCATAGGACAACAACACTCAAGTAAACTAACTAGTTAGTTGTGTTTTCCAGAGTGATGAAAATGTGACATTATCTAGCATATTAACATATACATAAACTAGACACATTTTTGAAAGTACTGCCATCTCTCTCTCCCTCTCTCTCTCTCTCTCTCTGTGTGTGTGTACAGGTCAAAAGTCACAGGTTTACATTGTAAGACCAAATGCTCCCACAAATACATTGTACAAAGTAAACCTGAAACCAGCTACAATGTGGGGACTATAGCCTCTACGTCAGAAAACATCTTAACAATAATAGCCTGAGGGTTAAGTTTGGGTTAGGGGAGATAAAATATAATTAGCTCAATGTAAACGCACTAGAAGTCCAACAAAAACAAAACTTTATGTGGATTATTAGGCGATTTCTTAATTCTTCTGCATTAGCCTAATAATTCCTCGAGAGAGTATTGTCTCCTCGGTTTAACAGTATTTGAGAAATGCTGATACACATTATCCTCTCAAATGAGAACAAGGACTCTTGTCTTTATGTTCCTGTATGAAGACCTTATTCTACACTTCAATCATTATCACGATTTGAGGGGCAACTTCCTAATAGGAAACTCTAAAACTCAATACAGTAAAGCCAGCGAATACAGAAAAAAGTGAAACTAACAATCCAAGCGTTCGCGTTTGGATTGTTAGTTTCACTTAAACAATTCAACAATAATAAAACGCCGAGTGAAAATGTATTTGACGTATTTGGCGTAATGAAGCTAAATCTATTATCTTTTTAAAGATTGTTAAGACTCATTTCAGATCAACAATGACCAAAGCCACAACGGAACACGATTTCGCTTAACAAAACATATTGTAGCCGAAAAAAATGGAAAGTAGTACCTAGAAATTAATTATTTAAAAAGCTTACCGAGAATAGTCAGAACAGCTTTCATCTTGAATTGAAGAATAGACTCTAGTCTCTTACAACTGCACTTTCTCCCGGATACTTCCCTCTTGTCAAAACTGCAAAGGACCTTGCATCAGCCTGCAGAATGGGGCGGGGCTAACACGTGCTGATTACAGATATCAGTGCAAAATATTGTTTACAATGAAACAACAAGCTTTTGTTTAGACTTGCTGATTAGAATTTCAGAGTCATAATCAAAACAGTTTTTTTACTGGCCATCTCAAATTTCTTTAGTAGCAGTTTCTGACAATAGACACCACATAAGAAACAGAAGAATACAAACACGTACATGCAGACAGATACAAATAACTAGAAAGAAATAGAAATGTCATCGCTGCAAATGTATACAGCTGCATTAGTATGGGCATAGTGTATGCACACTTTCATATTTAAAGTCCATGATATTAAAGGGGTCATATGATGCTGCTAAAAAGAACATTATTTTGTGTATTTGGTGTAATGAAATGTGTTTATGCGGTTTAAGGTTTTAAAAAACACATTATTTTCCACATACTGTACATTATTGTTTCTCCTCTATGCCCCGCTTTTCTGAAACGCATCGATTTTTACAAAGCTCATCGGTCTGAAAAGCAAGGTGTGCTGTGATTGGCCAGCTATCCAGTGCGTTGTGATTGGCCGAATACCTCAAGCGTGAGACGGAAATGTTACGCCCCTCACCATACTGTTATGATGCCCTGTCAGGCCGGAGCGATGATTCAAAAACATGAAAACCCATTATAAACGAAGCATTCGTTGCATCCAGTGGGGACATAATTATGGATTATAATGACTTATACTGTCTTTTTACGCGTTGCGTAAAACAGTATTCAACAGCCTCCACTGTTATGAACTCACTGTTACACCTGTACCCTGTTCGCATATTTATCATATAACTTTTGCCATCTAAATTACCCGTGTGACCTTGTTAGGAGATGGTCAACAATATTAACTTCTATCTATGAGTGGCCATAATGTTTTGGCTCATATGTTTCAGGGGATAGGCCTAGGCCTATATCACGTCTGTCAATGCTACTGTATACATTGTATCTTATCCAAGTATGTACAGTATTGAATATGTTAGGTACAACATAGGTATCGCCACAGCCATGTCACCCTGCAGCCCACTGAAGCTAAGCGGAATTTAGCCTGGCCAATACCTGGATGGGAGACCTTTTGTGAAAACTAGGTTGCTGCTGGAAGAGGTGTTAGTGAGGCCAGCAGGGGGTGCTAACCCTGTAGTCTGTGGGTCCTAACGCCACACAGTAAATATGACAGGACAATATACTGTAAAAAGCACCGTCTTTTGGGTGAGACATTAAACCGAGGTCCTGACTCTCTGTGCTCACAAAAAAAAAAAATCCCATGGCACTTCTCGTAAAGAGTAGGGGTATATCCTATAGTGAGGAGTGTGTGTGTGTGTGTACATGCCTCAGGAAGACTTTGCACTGACCTTTTTTTTTTGCATGCCGGCGGGGGCTGTAATTTTTCCATAAAGAGACATAATCAGTTGGCTGTTTTGTGCTTAGTCCATTTTCTGTAAAAAGAAGCTTGATGACTGGAAATGTCACATGAGGTGAACCACTTACCAAGTATTGTCTTTGTAAAACAGGCTGCATTCAGAGACTTTCATATTATGTTATGTCCTGTTTATCTTTCCTTTTCAGAAAGCCATCATCCATCACCACTAAACACACATCAGCTCAGTAAAAGGACTTCCATTGCTGCCTAAACTCCCAAAACTCATAACACTAATGAGGTATCATTGTAGTGCTATCTCTAGAGACTTGAGGGTAAATTTGATTCACTTCAGTCAGTCAGGAGCATCTTTAGAATCTTTTGCCTGGCCACACCCAAGCAACCATTCAGAGCACCCTAGCAACCATATAGCAACATGACTTAGCCATTTTTTGACACAAAATTCGTAAAAAGTGTCAAGAGGGTACCTATTTGGGAGCTTCTGAGAAGAATGTGGTTGCAATGCTGAGGCAGCAAATTCTAATTTCTTGTAACGTGATGCACACTTCAAGATGAAGGAAGATAGAATCCATGTGCGGGTGAAAATTATTTATTATCAAACAAAAGGAAAACACTAAACAGCTTAGAAACTATTAACTTAGAAACTTAGCATATAACACAAGGAACAGGAAACAAACAGGAAACTCCAGGAACAGAAATAAGCACACCAATAACAGCCATGACTGTACAACACTTCAATAGTTTGTGCTTGCTGTTTAATAATTATTCGAAACTTAGCAAACTGGTGGCTCTAGTAGTAATTAACAGATTTATCTGTCATGGAAACTAACATGTAATAAACAATTTAATAATCAATTACAATAAATGTATACGAGTATGATATTACACTTTCAGACACCACTATCTCCTAAAATAGTGCCCTAAGGATATAGGGAGTGATTTCGTACACAGCTAAGGACTTATATACACTGGGCTTAACAACACTAACTAGACAGAGCTGGAAACTATCACACTACAACACGAGGGGAAACAGTAACAGGAATCTACAAACCAAAACTACAAACCAAAAGTCCACATATAAAACAGTGCACACGTGACACTAGCAGCACTAACATTTTCATCAGAATCTATGTTATTTCTTTTGTGGAACACAAAATGGAGATATAAGTTGCTCTTTCCAATTGGATGGTCCTCATGGGCCAACATTCATTTCTTAGGACATTTCAATAGATAACTGTTGATAGTGTGTATGTTCATGGTCTGTAATTATGTCAGACAGACCACATCACTTGTGTGTGGTTATGGTTTGATTGACTGGAAAACCATTTCAGCACCACTGAGCACTTAGTTCACCCCAAAAAAAAATTAACCCATTTAATCATGTAATTATTATTTATATAACTTATGTTCATTTCTAATTTGGGCTTAATTTTAAAGGGGTGGTTCACTGTTTTTTTTCTAGTCTTGATTGTGTTTATGGGGTGCAGTCTAACATGTGATAATGCTTCGTTTTTAAAATAACGCATTATTTTTAAAATAATTTACGTTTATTCCAGACCACTCTGTCCCTTCTCTCTGAGAAACGGGCTGATCTTTTCCTGTTTTTTTGAAGCCCCGCCCTCAGAAATAGGCGATGGGCTCTGATTAGTTAGCTAGCCCAGTGTGTTGTGATTGGCTAAACCACTTCTAGTGCGTGTCTAAATGTCCCGCTGCTCAAACAGCAACATTACACACTAACTAATGTTAAAAAAGTGAAATCGCAATCAACCACCCCTTTAAGCAAGAAATACAGTAATTTTTAAGCAATATGATGAGTTACATAAAACTAGCAAGAAGGTTTGCTGGGTCAAAACAACCTAATCGCTGTCTATCCATATTTCACCCAGCGCTGGGTTGTTTTTAACCCAGCATTTTTAGAGAGCAGGCCTATTTTGTACTATAAAATTATAGAAACTCTGATATTTATCTTATTCTGTTCTGAATACTAGTGAAATTTAAAGGATTTGCTGGCAACTTATAGGTGACTAATATTTTTCCTCTCTCAATTCCCATAATTTTGACCAATATCAGATTTTTTATCCATACAGAAAACGTTTTAAAAGTAGCTTTGAAAAAACAACAACAACAGCACACTCACAGTGTTCAGCTCATATGTAAATTGCGTGAACTTATTTCACAACATTAAATCGAAAGATCAGAAAAAGCCCACACACTGGCCAATAGACCCTCCCCTCAAAAGAAATCAGGGCAGAGGCCAGAACGGGAATATGTCTCCCTCGTCTATTTTTGATCAGATTGACCAAAATGCATCCTAATACCAGGTGTAAACAGGGGCCTAGTATTTTTAATTCATTGATATTGAATATAATAGATTATGTAATGAAATTTGCATCTTAAATAATGTCATATTGTGTAGTAATATGATGATGATATGGCAAAGGTCAGTTGAAATAGTTATAGCGTTTTATTATATTAAGCTGCTCATATTTGCAAAGCTTCTATTGTTCATCATAACATTTACTATATAACCTTTTTAAATGATTTCTGCCTTGATTTTCACCACCGAAAGCCTTTGCTCTCTATTTGTCTCCTTTGAGGGATTTCTGTCAATAAAACCTGACAAACCATTTTTAATTGTAAATTTAATTTAATTTTTAATTAAAAAGTTTTCCATAGGTTTACACTTTAACAAAAGAAATGCAAAAAATCAATATGCTCTTGCACTTTCCATTTTTCCATTTTTTAAATTTGGTATAATTTAAAAAATGTATTTACAGTATACATATAATAGTATATACAGTAGGCTGGCCGGCATTATCATGTTTGGGCGTGTTGGATAAATCTAATTTAGTACTGATTTCAAATGAATTGTTTACAGTATAGTAGAACTCTACTCTATACAAGTGGTTTGGAGAATGGATTGATAGATGTTTATAACCATTTCACCACAGCAAATTAAATTGTACTACAGTTGGTCTATATGATAACATTTCTGACCTATCATTAAAAAAAAAACAAAAGGCTTCTCTGTAAACCCATCTGAATGGAAGGAATCACTTGGTTCTGTGACTGATGTTGGCTGTAGACACTACAGTAAACACATTTCATTACACCAAATACACAAAATAATGTTATTTTTAACAACATCATATTTTTTTATTTTATTTAGTTTATCAGAGTCTCTGTAGATACCATTAGTATCAGTCTCATATTGTGTGTTTAGAGAGTGAGAAAGTGTTCATTTTTAACCAACTGTAAGCTACAGTATCTCACAGAAGTGAGTACACCCCTCACATTTTGTGTTGAGTTATTTTGAGGGGACAGCAAATTTACACTGTTATACAAGCTGTACACTCACTACTTTACATTGAAGCAAAGTGTCATTTCTTCAGTGTTGTCACATGAAAAGATATAATAAAACATTTACAAAAATGTGAGGGGTGTACTCACTTCTGTGAGATACTGTAAGTGCAGATTACAACTATCAAACTTGTCACCTTTGACCATCCGCAAACAAATTGTTGACACTCTCCATCAAGTCACAGATGCAACAACAGATGTTATAAACTTGTTTGAAAAATGCTTTGAAAGTGATCAAGTGTGCGTACTGCCCTTATCAGTGAGAGAGATACAATAAACAACAGCTAATGAAAGTGAAACTTATTTTTCTGTGGACAAATGACCACAAGACCTTTTTTAACATTTCCGTGTTTCTCGTCATTGTTGAGTAAACTTCTATAGTGGTGAATAGGAGACTCCATAAAATACATAAATTTTTTTTGTACTTACATTCCTTTAAAAAATTATTTAAAAAATGAATTTATTTACAATGCTGATTGAAACGTCTAGGTTACTTGTGTAACCCTCGTTCCCTGAAGATGAAGTACGGGCTGTAGAAACCCGACCTCATCTCGGCTGGAGGGACCGGCTGTATCGCGTCCTTCGCCAGTAGGACCGCGATCTCTGCACGCAAGACCGGAGCATCCTTGTCCCGCACCGAGGTGGACCGAATGCCCCTGAACTTGTGAGGGCGCCGGGCGAACTGAATCGAGTAGCCGAGTCTGATGGTTCTCATGAGCCTCGAAGGTGATTGGGCTCTCGGGCGAGATCCCAATTCGTCAGTCACGACTGACGTAACGTCGAACGTGACTGACTGAAAGGGAACTCCTCCTTCAGTCGTTTACCAGAAAAGTTTGGGAAACATGCTCTTTGAGTAGTTACAGTTAAAAGTGTTGAGGTCATATTGAACACATGGTTTTCTTACATGATCTTGTAATTCATACAGTATAATGTTTTCATAAAACTGTCTTCTTTAGACATAGTCTTTAACCTTTTTCTGCCGTATTTGTTCTGCTTGTCTGGTGAACTTCCACAGCTCAGCCTATGTTTCTTTGTGTTACCAGAAAATGAAATGAAATGCAGGTTAAATGTGAGCCTCAGATTAATGCTCTTGATTGTTTGGCATGGAGCATGATGTGTTTTTGTGTTTTTCAAAGCTTGACAGTCACAGTTACTGTTAAATACTTTTGCAAAGTTATTTGCATTTGTCATTTTCACAGTCGAATATGACTGTCAAGTATGATTGAGTATTAAGTTACATTTATTCAGTTGCATTCATATGTATACTGTACATACATTCAGAGTTAATGCCAATTCACATAGCACCGAGAGACGCCGACAAATGGCAAAGACACATTCGTCAGGTTTTGTCTGAACAGTATCTCTGTCAGCATCTGTTGACATTAGTTGTTGCTTGTTTTCATCAATTGAAATCGCATTTAACATTAAAATGTCAAATCACATTTGTTGGGTCTGTCTGAAAAATGGCATACTGTACTCGGTGGACTGTTGGTGCAGTGTGAAATGGCCTTTACAATTGCATAATAACATCCTAAAGTACTTGTAATGGAGTAATATTTGACCAGCAGTATCTGTACTTCCACTCAAGTAATGGAGTTGAGTACTTTGTCCGCCTCTGCAAGAGCTGAGTGTTGTTGTTCTGTACTGCTGTCCTGTTGTAAATCCTGCTGTCCTGCAGATACTGTTATACTGTTTGATTCTGTTTGTGAGACATGAGAGTGTCACATAGATGACATAGATGCCCAAACAATTATTCATTGTGAATCCAAGAGATTTGTGTATTCCAATTGTTTGGTTATGCACCTCAAGATGTCACTATGGTTAGTGTAACTGTTTTGTAGTAATGTGCGGTGATTAAGATTTGTGGGAAAAGGAGGAAAACAGAATCCCTATACATAATGAGAAAAGACTGTAAATGTACAAAGGTAATTAACGTGAGTATCTTAATGTTGTAGTGATGATGCCAAAACCAGATTTTCTGGTCAAATGAAAACAACAGTTAGGGCACACTCATGGGATTGTTGCACTAGACAAGAAAATCTAATTACAACTTCAATATCTCTTTTAATGAGCCACATTGGTCTCATTGTTAGTGGGTGTCTGTAAACAACAGTGGCAGAACTAGAGTTTTTTTTACATGAGGTAGCTGGGCCAAGGCTAATTCCGGAGAACCAGACAGAAAATCAGAGTATAACACCAGCCTGGCATCAAAAATGCATGAATGACTTGTTTGATTGCTGATTGCATCACATTACCCCATTAGCAATTCATTCCTATACTGTAACTTAAAGCAGAAGTTCACTCAAAAATGAATTATTCCATAATTTACTCACCCTCGAACCATCCTAGGTGTATATGCCTTTCTTCTTTCAGACAAACACAATCAGAGTTATATTTAAAAATACTGGTTCTTCCCAGCTTTGTAATGGCAGTTTTTGAATCTCCAAAAAGAACATCCATCCATCATAAAAGTAATCCATACAACTCCAGTGGGTTAACGATTTCGAACCTCCAAGCATGAGAGCATGTTCTAGTACACCCCCAAAACAAAATCAAGACTTTGTAAAATAGCATAATAGGACCCCTTTAAAACTTTATAACAGGGGTCTCCAAACTCGGTCCTGCAGAGTTTGGCTCCAACTTGCCTCAACACACCTGCCTGGAGGCTTCTAGCATGCCTAGTAAGACCTTGATTAGCTGAGAGAGTCAAGTTATGATGAACAATGAAAAGATCTAACTTATACAGAGACTTTCATAAAAGTGGTTTTTGGTCATGTGTCTGTGTGTGTTTAAAAGCAACTTGGAAAGTACCTCGCACTGGCTGGGAGAAGGTAACAAAACAAGACAAGGATAAAGCAGTTTTATGGACATCTTTGTATCCTGCTTTACCTCGACAAACAAGATTGTACGACCAAAGCAGACACAAAACATTCATACTTGTTTTGTTGTACTCTGTGATGCTGCAGAAAGATTACATGTATTAGACCACTTGAAAACAGGGCAGGGACTTTTAGGGATTTTTATTTTTATTTTCTATGGAATGCATTAAACCAAGGGTGTCCCATCCAGTTTCTGGAGGCCGAGTTCAGCTTCAGTCTGACCAAACTCATTCGTCTGAAAGTTTCCGGTAATCCCAAATACTTTGCATAGCTGGTTGGGGTTTGTTTAATTAGAGTTGGAGCTAAACACGTGCAGCACAAGACATGCCTGTCTGCTTTACAGTTCTATGGTTAACCTGCTCCATTCCTACGTGACTGTGCCGTTAAAACCGCTCTCTTTAGTGTTGTAACAATGGGTTAGATGTAGGACTGCCAGTTTGACTAATGTGTTGATGACATTAGGTTCATAAAATTCCATTCTCTTTTTGTGCTCACAGGAGAATTGACGTGATTTTTTATTTATTTATTTTTTTGCCTAGGGTTAATTGTTTTGTAAACCTAAAAGGGTTTATCGAGGGTGCATGCGCATGTCTTCATTATAATATTTGAAAAGATATCCACCTCAATTGAGCACATATGATTTTTGTGTACATTATTTTAAATGGAAATGTACAGAATCAGTAAACAGTTATTGTACATGTGTATATTTATTGTGGTGTTCACTGATTGCAGTCTGAGGTGAGCGAATATCAAACATGGCTAGACAGTTCAGCAAACTTTGACCGAAGCTAAAGATAAGAGCAAGAGTCAGAAACGTGGTGGGCAGTTCATTGACTGGTGAGTTCTAGTGCAACAGTAAACACAGTACTAACAGGCAGAGGAGAGGATCATGAACAAAACAATAACTAGACTGGCAGAAGAGACTGGTTAACTGGACACGATGGAAAGAAAGGCTTCTGCAAGCACGAGAAGCTCAAAACACTGACAAAGAAAAAAGAGTACATGTGGGAAAAATGCAGAGAATTCAAGAGGAGAGAGGAGACAAAAAGAGATAATGAGCCATAAGCAAAGAATGAAAACAAAAACAAAGGCAAGAGCGAAGAGAAGGAGTGATCAAAACTGAGTTCTGACACTTGCCAAAATAGGTTTATCGCAAGGCTGTTCATAACTTTTGGGTCAGCATGGTCTGAGTTAGATTTGAACAGACAGGAGTTTAACGTTATAAGATTGTCAGTTGATAAGTGTCATCATTTAAACAACATTGGCTAATTTACTAATTTAATTTACTGGCATAAACTGCATGTCTTGAGATTTACGAGCTATGTAGGAATAGCCAACACTTCTCTGAAGCCATAAAATTACCCACGAGTAGGGCCCTTTGTGAAGAGGGAGGTGAAGTGTATGAAAATGACGGATGACTCAGCAAAATGGTGAGGGTAATAACAGACCCTGTTCCTTACATCAAACAGAGGAAAGGAGGGGGATGCGGTGGCAAGGCAGCATAGCGATTACTGATAACACCCACCTTTTCCTCTTGAAAAATATGAGTATGAGTAGAAAAGTGGTGTGATTGTTTTTCTGGCATATGAGTGGCTGACGTATCTGTCAGATGACCAGACCACAGGGTTATTGCAGGTCAAACTTTCTTGTCCTTTTCTGAGGTGAAAAGCTGAGGTAATCTCACTGGCACATAGCTGGCTGCATAGTTGGAGAGTGTTTAATCATGATGTTAATTTGGTAACCTGCAGCTTCTGAGATGAGCTGGAATCACATGGAATTCCCAGCATTTATCTGTTTTAATGTTCTGACAAATATTATGTGTTTGAAGATCTGTATCAGTACTAAAGGTCTGCTATATTTCAGAAAAACATTGATATTATGCATTTACACACCCTAATGTTGTTCCAGACTTGTATACCTTTCTTACCTATTCGTTTTCAATATAGAGAAATGCATTTTTTAATGAGATTAAGTGATGTATGCTTCTGTATCAACAAGCAATTTGCAAGTAATGTTAGGATGTTTTTACAGAAAGTGCCAAAAGAGCTAACCTTGTTTTCTTCCATTTTTCTAAAAGTTCAATTTTTGGACTTAAAATGTTGCACCTGACAGGGACATATAGTTTATTGCTAAATATATACCTAGTCAGATATTGTATATTGTACCAGCATTTTTGATTCAATTTTGTCATTTGCAATGCCTCACAGAATGTGTAGCACATTTCCTCGAAAGTCAAACACCGCAAGATAACTATTGCCTTGTATCACATTCTAATCGTTTCACATTTGCTAGGCTAAAGTAACTACAAAGAAAATTTGGCCATGAACATTTTAAAATAAAAATGCTTGTGCTTTTCATTCTGGTTTCAGAATCAGGATATAGGCAACTAGTTTGGTGGCCTAAAATTCCCATTTTTGGCTAAAGAAAATGTGAAAATAATACTTAATTTGCACACTCTCACCATTACAAATTAGCACTGTAGCATAAGCAGTTGAATCTCACCTTAAGAAAGTGAAGTTGTAGCACTGATATCACCTGCAATACAATGTTATTGTAATCAGTGCAGGTATGAGGGCAATAAAACATCAAATCCTTTGATTTGAGTACTTGATATTGGGTGTACAGAATATTAAAGACTATTCAAGTTAATTTATGTTAACTAGCCTACCTCATCTGTCATCTCTTTTACATATAAGATCACTTGATGTCTTATCTTCGAAAAGTTTGCATAAGAGAGCACCATCAAGACTTCAACCTGCCTCCAACACTGGCTTGACTAACTTGGTTTAGGTGCCCATCATGATTGTGATTTCAAGCAAAGATCACACAACACACAAACCATGCTCCAACACACAAACCATGTAGTTTTCAGATAAGCCTGAAGCACCTGATTAGCTGGATCAGGTGTGTTTACAGTTTTTTTCAACTGCTTACACACAAAATCTTTACTTGTCACACAATTTCTGAAACCTGACAAACACCAGATCCATCCACCAAATCTGCAAAACCATACACTAATTCTCGGCTTTTGACTCAGTTTTCAATTTCATAAAACACTTTTTGCAAAACACAACATAATTCTCTATGTAACACACAAAAATCTAACAGGAAGTATCTTGATTTCCTTTTTCAAATACAACCAATCAAAATGCCACACTAATCCATCAGTGCCTCACACTAACTCCTCACATGTGAAAACACTCATTGCTTTACACATGGTTTAAATTTTTTTTTGTAATGTTTAATACTGTATTCACAACCACAAATGCTTACAGGAAAAAAAGTTCAGTCTTCAATCTGGTTTCGATCTTGCTTTCGTGTTTACCGTGAACTTTCCAACATCTCTCTGCCAATTACTTTCAATCATGTACAGAAATGTACATGGGAGCTCATGAAAGAAGAGCTTTAGGTTTTGAAATACTGTGTGTAGGCCTATATGATATATCCAAAAATATGTTTGCAATGTAAGATGAATGTTTGCTTTTGAGATGTGTTTTGAATGCAGTGCTTCATTTGGCAAGTGATGTGAGGCATTTTGCAATTCTTGGATTTGTGTGTAAAGTTTTGAAAAAAGAGGCAAAGTTTTGAAAATGTAAGCAGTTGAAAGAAAAAAAAACTGTAATTAGGGTTGAAGCTAAAGTCTGCAGGGCTGTTGCCCTCCAGGAACTGAGTTTGACATTCCTGCCCTAAATTATGAAACGATGAAGTAATTATATTATTTACACTATTTAGTGATTTGCTGTTGTCTTGTAGTGATGACTTTGGTGACTTACAAATAGTCATCATTCGATTTATCAGTTCACAAACCGAAACAGATGGCATGTTGCCCACCGGTAAGTGATCATTTATTAGTTTACGGCACTATATTTCTTAGCTAGTTTATAGTAACCATTCTAAAACTTTCTCCAGTTCACACAGGCAAGGTCGCTTGGTTATACACTCTAAAAAATGCTGGGTTAAATACAACCCAGTGCTGGATAAAATAGGGACAAACCCAGCAATTGGGCTGTTTTGACCCAGCGGTTGGGTTAAATGTTTAACCCAACCTTCTGGGTAGTAACCCAACTGCTGGGTCAAAACAACCCAATTGCTGGGGTTGTCCCTATTTTACCCAGCACTGGGTTGTATTTAACCCAGCATTTTTAGAGTGTAGCTAACCATATTAACCCAACGACGGATTTGTCCGTTTTTTTGCACATACTGTACATTTGAGTCGCGTTATGTTATCGTCAATTCAAAGAAATCTGATCTTGAAAACACTTCTTGTTCACACACACGTTCACAAATCCAAGTGTTAGCATTACAGTTTTGACTTGCTTGTTACTCGACAGATTCAGAGACTTGAGTAACATAGTCATTCGCAAAGTTTAATTGCAGTTTCAGAATAATCCAAAACACATACAAAAATAAATAAATAAGACTACAAGGGGAAAAGCTTAAATAAGAAAATCCTTTTAAGAATGGTAATAACTACAAATAAACAAGACAGCCATGAGCAAAGAGAAAAGGCTAACAGATGAACACAAGCGCCGCTACTTGAAATGATTAAAAATTTGTAGACAGTGACCTCTAGTTGTAATAGTCCACTACACAAAATGTAACAAACAGAAGATGGAAATATAGTAAATTATGCACCATCTGCCATTCTGGGGAGAAATAAAAAGGTAAAACATGTATATTAGCCTTCATAATATAATATACAATATACATCATAGTATAATGTGTTGTTGTGACGCCACGTAAATTAGGCTACCGTTGGTTTTTGGGCAAGTAGAGATGCTACTTTAGATTACTTTTACTGAACAAGTCAGATTTTCTCTGATAAGAGCACATTTTTCAGTGCTAGAAAATAAGGTTTTGACGTGTTAAATAGTTAATACACATCTTATAGCTGTAAATAGTTTTAGTTTTTGTGCATATGGCATTATTACAAAATGTATGTTAAATACCTGTTTGTCCTGCAGATGATGTACACCAAAATGACAAGTACTGGGACAAAAGTGGAAGCAACAGCAATGGTGCAGCCGTCTATAGAGAAGAACATATCACCAAAATATCAATTTATACAACAAACAACACACAGGTGTCACTTGCTTTAATAGAAAGGCTTCATGAAAAGGCTGTTTTCAGAACAAAATGCATACACTCTGTTTATAATGACAATGTTCTAATGGTCACATGACAAAATAATAATAATAATAATAATAATAAATTCTAATAATGAATTGATTATAGAGATGATAGTAAAGTACTAATAACACTAATGATTCATGATTTGCCTGTCCATCAGGTCATGTTTTACAAATGTTATTATAGTGTTCTCTCTTTAAATGCATTTTGTTTTCTTACAGTAAACTCCGTTACAACACCACTTGCAGTACTGTATTCCCTCCCCCATCTCAAGAACTTTAGTCTAGCTTCCTCAACCACTGAACCGTTTCCAGTGTAGTTTTGTGCTTGTGTGTGTGTGTGCGCGCGTGTGTGTGTGTGTGTGTGATTCAATGTGATTGGTAGATTTGGGAGTGGCTGTTTATAAATTTGCAAAACAGGAACAGGGAGTAACGACACACAAGCTGCAGCAGCTCGAGAGATCTTGCATTATTTTTTTGTTTTGTGGCTTCATAACTTCAACGAGATATGGATATTTATTACTGCTTATATTCTTTTATTTTTTTTTGTGGAATTTCTGAACTGCAACCATATTAAAACAGTGAAGTCTGGTAAGAAATGTGCATGTAATTTGCATTAAACGTGTTATGCAGGCATACTTTGATGCTGAAATGATAATCATCCTAATTTTTCCCTAAGTTGGTAATGCTTAGTTAAGTTTCTAAAGAGACAGTAAACTAGTGAAAAGTCATTGCTTGATCACTGCTGCAAATTTGGTCATTTATTAAGATTGTACTCACAGTGTTGTCTCTTTAATAAACCAGTTTTCATGGCAGAGGAGGAGGTTTCTGTAAATGGAATTATATTGCAAAAAGTGAGTACATGGATTTACAGAGGCTCCCCGTTCTATCACCATAGATGCAGTACTATATCCCTGCCACCATTTCCTGAAATTTCTTACAAAAATAAAGTTAAATTTCTAAAAAACCTAGGTTATGTGTGCTATGTTTTTTATATCAAAGTAATTTTTAAATTGTTGCGAAAACAAATGGATTTATTAACATGATTCAAATTTAAATCTTCAATAAATAATAGGCTAAATGTTAAAGAAATGTTTACCTCTAGATGGCAGAATTGTGCGAAAAATGGAATTGCTGTCTGTGGCATTGGTGCCTGAAGTAAGAGACACAATTAGACGTCATTGTTGTTTTATTTTAATATTGTTGTACAGTTTCTGTTAATGTGGAGAACAATAAGCAAAGAGATGCAAAGTGAAAAACTGGAAGAAAAAAACTACTCACAAGAACAATTGAGGGTCTTTGTGTATTTCTACAAGAGAATCAAAAAAGCATTAATTTTTTAAAATAAATACACTTAAAAATAAAGGTGCTTCACGATGCCATAGAAGAACCTTTTTGTCTAAATGGTTCCATAAAGAACCTTTAACATCTGAAGAACCTCTCTGTTTGACAAAAGGTTCTTTGTTGGCGAAAGAAGGTTCTTCAGATTACAAGAAGGTAAGAAAGAGATGGTTCTTTAAATGGTTCTCCAAAAATGGTTCTTATATATATATACAGTATATATACACCACAAACTAAAATAGTTTGTCAATAAAATAAATTGATTAGTTTTTCAAATAAAATAATGGCGTTTTTTAAGAATTAAAGATTAGGCCTATCTAATTTTGGAGTTTTGACAATGAACACATTGCCCTGATCGCAAGACACAGCTCAACAGTATAGTGGGCGAATAGATGAAGAAACACATTCAGACATTCAGAAAAACACAGATGAACACAAAATTCCCTCCCATTCCTAAACAGCTCTCACAGAACACGAGACACATAAAAGAGACAAAATGCTTTACATTTCTTGAAATAGGCTAATAATATGGCATCACTGTGAAGAACCTTTTGAAGCACCTTTATTTTTAAGAGTGTACAATCTTTCAAATAAAAAGCAGTAAAACTATTCTGAGCAGATGAATAATTGTTTCTGAATTTACGGGGCAAGAGACGTGGAATCTGACTGAAGCTGGACAGTAAGATGCACTGATTCCATAACGAGTTAATTTTTTGAAGGGATGAGAAAAGTAACTTGAATTTCCATCCAGGATTGCTGTGTAGATTTGCTAGAGGAGAATTGTGAGACAAACATGGTGAAACTTTCAAACATTGAACACCTGCTCCTATTTTGCTTCCTTTGACTCTGGTGCAATTTGGCAAAACAATTAGTCACAATCAGTTACAAATAGTATCAGACAAAACACAGAAAATTTAAATTAATTGAAATTTCCCAAATTTCACTTGGGCCTTTAACCTTAAACAACAATCTATCTCTATATTTGATCAATTACTTTTAAATAAAAATGTTTTACATATTTGTAAGACATTTATATAAAAGGTGATGGTAAGGTGGATGGTGGTTCTTACAGAGTTTAACAGGATGCTTTTTGTCTATTTTGGTGGTGATTGTTTTTGTGTGAAGGGAAACATTTGTAAATGTTTAATCAGTTATGTTTGACATTTGAAAGAGTTTCTGTTATGTTAAAGTTTCTGTCATTACCATTGTGCTTAAGAGTATAGAGCTTGTGGTTATGTTGTGGATAACTGCATGTACTACCACTATGAGGCATGACGTTTTGGCAGTAGCTTTACTAAAGCTGGTGGAGTTATACGATTTTTTTTTCTTGAGCTGTTTAGCTGTATACAGCCATTTAATTGCAGAAGATGACTCAAAATCAGATATGAACAGGCTTTACTCAAAATCACAGACTTTTGAGAATCAACTTAAAGTACATTAGCACATTTTACTAATAATATTATGTCATTGATTAAATAATTTAGGAGATTTTACATGATTTTTTTCAGGTAGATTCCATTAAAGAAATCAAGCCTTAAAATCTACGCAAAATATTACATGTAATATTACCATATTTTTAAAAGTAGATAGCACATAACATTTTTTACAGTGTAGGGGAGCGCGGGGCACAACCTAACACTTTTTGACTTTCTTAGATTGTGTAAATTCACATGGGGTTCAGAGTATAATTTTATATCCACATTAATTTCACACTTGTCTAATACAAATGTCACTTTGTTTCAGAATTACAGGGTATATGTTTTTCTTTATTTATCCCTAAAGAATGGAAGTGAAATGTGACAACATGCCCCATAGGTGGGGCATATTGTAACATCTGTACATCTGAGGGCAACGTTATAACATATGACAGCTTAAAATGTTATTTGATAAAATAATAATAATAAAAAAAAAAAAAAATATATACGAATAGATGAAGAAACACATTCAGACATTCAGAAAAACACAGATGAACACAAAATTCCCTCCCATTCCTAAACAGCTCTCACAGAACACGAGACACATAAAAGAGACAAAATGCTTTACATTTCTTGAAATAGGCTAATAATGTCTGAACATTAAACATTGACTGTCAGTCTTTATTCACCTGTTTCTCGTGGTTTCTCATTAAAATTAAAAAGTAAATAATGTAAATTACATCGCTAATGTCATAGAATAGCATAGTTTAATACTAGTAGGGCACATTGTAACATCTGCACAACTGGAATTTAAAGCTGGTTAGTTTCTGCTAGTTATCGAAGCATTAAAGAACTATCTAAACTGGTAAATAATAGATTGGAGATTAAAAAAAAAAAAAAACAGCAGGTTTGTCACATTTTAAATGAATACTAAAACCGAGATGAAAAATTGACTTCAGCCAGAAATGTACTTTTGCTATGGTAAAATAAATATTCAACAATATCTTAAACAGGTTTTTGCATTTTAGCGCACTTGTTTTCTCTATATAGTCTTGACATGGCAACTAGTAGGCCTAAATACCGTAAATTTGGTTATGCTAGCATGTGTGGAAATATTTAAACCACATGTTACAACTAACCCCGCGCTATGGTGTGTGCCCTATATTTGATAAATTACCTCCTATTGATGAGAAATTGTGAAAGTATTTAGCAATAAAGTGGTGTTTAGCACTGTGTGTTTTTGTTGCTATAGCATTTTGGGGGAAAATAAAATTAAAAGGCAATAATTTGTACAATAAGTGGTCACCTGGCATTTAGTTTAGGCTATCTATTATTTATTAATTACATTTAAGATAAAAAATAACAGTAAAAAGTAAATTGCAGAATGGCCTGTCAGAGGAGAAGAAGTTTTGATAGCCTACTTACATCAATGGTCCATTCTGCATCACACGCAAGGTTTTGCATGTTCACGGCTACAGCGTTGGGCAGCTCAAAGTCATAGGATGAATCTTCTCTCCGAATCCCAACACACGCTTCACCTGTGCGGCGAAATTCCATAAATTAATCAAATCTCTAATTCCAGCATTAAAACTGGTTTTGTTTAGGCTTAAAACCCCTGCTCAGATTAAGGTTTAGGCTATACGGTAGTTTTTTCTCTGACAAAATGTAAGTATTTTGAAATAAACACCTTTTAACACAAAAAAAGGTACGTCATATGAGAACTTTAATAACTCCGGTCAAAAATGGCTCATCATGCATGTTTTCCTTCTTTAGCGGCACTTATCAGTGCATATCATCATAGATACTATATATAATGCATTATCGTTGCCAGTGGAATTAAAATGCAAAGTTTTACCTTCAAGCGACTTTACCTCATTAAAAGAAAGACACGGGAACAAAACGGCAAACAGCAGAGCGGTCTGCATGATGAAACAGTTGTGCTTTCATTGGCAGGCAGAGGTTGAGTGAGCGGACTAAATGAAACCGCCGGTCTCGTGCTATACAAAGTAACACCCACTGCGTGAAAGCAGAGAGAGGATGACTCAGAGACGGCCTTAGCGAGGAGGCCGTTTTCAAATAGAAGGGTTTTTATGCCACCTTTTAGCCTAATATAATAATAATGTTCTTTAACCAGAACTACTGTTAGAAATTCAATCTTCGTCTCTCTCAGCCCTAGTATGACAGCGTCGACCAACCTTTGACAGCAATGTAACAAACGGGGTAAGGGATTTAATAGGAACTGGGCAGGTGCAACAGTGCCCCACCAAAATATTCGTCCACTAGAGAGAGCTCTATATAAACGAAATCAATGTGGTGGTCTCCTCAACCACCACCAGTGTGCAGCATTCACCTGGATTGTACTCTTTACGAGAAGTGCCATGGGATTTTTAATGACCACAGAGAGTCAAGACCTCGGTTTAACGTCTCATCCGAAAGATGGTGCTTTTTGACAGTATAGTGTCCCCGTCACTATACTGGGGCGTTATGACCCACACAGACCACAGTGTGAGCGCTGGCCTCACTAGCACCTCTTCCAACAGCAACCTAGTTTTCCCAGGAGGTCTCCCATCCAGGTACTGACTAGGCTCAACCCTGCTTAGCTTCAGTGGGCAGCAGGCTTGGGCTGCAGGGTGATAAGGCTGTGGTCAGTGTCTGCATATTTGGCATATTTCATTCTTTTTCTGCAGATCTCTGTATAGTGTTATTATGCTACTGTTTTGGAGCGTTGATGCCGTTTCTTTCAGATAATATCATGATGATCATAAGCAGACTGTACGCGCGTTGTGGACCTGCCTATAGGCGCATAGGGGCTATTACTAACCCGCTCTTTAAATAACACCAAAAATATGATTTGGTGTACACTATTTCATTTGCCTCAAAATAGCAACGCGCCAACGATGCGCCTGAACACACCTCGTTTTCAGACTAGCACGCCCATGAGCGCACAAATGGGCGCAAATGCATTAGCTATTTAAACAATGTGGCGCAGTTCGTGAAAATGATAACTGCATCGAAACTAGCAAAAAAACACTTGCGTCGCGCCTGGCGTATGTATGATAGGGCCCTTAAATGCAAAATATGTAAAGATCATACAATCCTAATCAAAAGTAACATTAAAATACATTTTAGACTTAATATTAAGAAATGTGCATTGTGCACAAGTAGCACACCAAATAAAGTTTAATTATAATTGTTTAAATAGGTAAGTCTCGAGTTATCTGTCAGTAAATATGTTAATAGATTTGAACTAGTATGAAATAAATGTATTTTAAATATAAATGTGTTTTTTACTAGGGACTATATTTAGGGCTAATGCATTTTTCTTCAAATTAGTCTGAAGGGAATTGTACTATAATGAACTAAAATTGCAGCTCATAAGAAAGCAAATACAAACATCCATTGCATAGCCATCCATCTCTAAAATAATTTGCTTTTAAGTGAATGGAAAAATGCATGTCTTTGTGATCATTTTGTCATATTGCTTGGTCATTGTGTGTGTGTGTGTGTGTGTGTGTGTGTGTGTGTGTGTCTTAAAAGCAACTGGAATGTACCTTTCACTGGAGTTGGGGAAGGTAACAAAACAGAGAAGGTGTAACACATCCTGGTCAACAAAATATCTTAACAAAACATTCATACTTATCTAGTCATTCACTGTGATGCTGATGCATAAAGAGTAAAGACCTCTGATAAAAATAGGGTAATTTAGGAGATGTTTTGTTAGATGCTATTGGATGCATTACACAAAAAAAACGAATGTGGCCTAGCACAGAATCGCTTGTCTATTTATATCTGCTAAGGTACATTTATATCTGCTCATAGCAACTGCTGTTCTTGTGACTCAATTCAAGCAAAATCCAGGCTTGTCCGTTGTATGATGTGGCTGATAACTATACGTTTCAAACAGCAGGAGTTCAGAGAAAGTGATGTTCTGAGTCATAAAAATATACAGGTGTAAGATTTCTGTATATGACTGTGTTCCACTGCATTATGAACATGGGCTGCAAGTCACCACAGAAAGATCTAAATCAAAAACAGGTTTAAAGTTCACACAAAAACTCGCCTCTGGCTTGCTTAGTTGGGGACACTTCATTTCCAGCGATACCGTTGACTTGATTGCAAAGATACTATTTAAACTGAGCTGGATGTTGACATCACTGAATTCAATGATGAACTGTCTTTAACTGAAAAATTTGTGTTTACTATTGTCATTTTGCATTATTGACACTATTTTCCTAATTAATGCTGTTCAGTTGCTTTGACACAATCTGTATTGTTAAAAGCGCTATATAAATAAAGGTGACTTGACTTGACTTGACAAAAAATGAAATCTCTGTTATCACTTACTCCCCCTCATGTCATTTCAGATTTGTGTTCCTTTGAAAGTACCTTTCATCTTTACATCCAAAAGTGATACAAGTCGATTATATAGAGACCAAATGGCTAATCAGATAATTCCACTGTGGCGACCCCTAACGGGAGCAGAGAGAGATGGTGCCACATCCTGTGTACAAAGTTCTTTGGAATAAAAGAAAATGGTTCATTAAACATCTTTCACTGACTCTTTAGAGAGCAAAAAAAAAAAAAAAATTATATTTTTTTGCTGTGAAAACCCATTTTTGCTTCTCCCTGGTACCTTTTATTTACAAGAGTAAAGGCCAGTCAGGTGATCAAGAGTGATAATAATACTTGTGTGTTGTTAAAATGTAAACTAACGTCAGCAAATATGAGGCTATAGTAATTCTATTTCACTTTTGCTGAAGTCTCTGAATGAATCTGAATGAACCAGAAAATATATATGTGATGGATGTGGCCAGTTGTTACAGAGTTCTATTCTCCTAGCTAGTATTTGTTTAATATTTTGTATTATAATGTTATAAACATTCACATGCCCTTCACTGTAAGCTAATGCTATTCATTGGTGTTTAATTTCCAGGAGTTGGAGTCTGTTGAATTACATGGAGCTGTAAAAAAGTAAAGAAAAACATCTATATATATATTTTTTTTTTTCAACTGTGGATTACTATGTTGTTTGGATGAAGAAAACTATGGACTGTACTTGTCAAAAAAATGGACACCAGCTTGGTAAGTTTTATTGAACATTTGACTTGACAAACATTAGTGTTTTCAAGTATCAATATCCTGCTTGTCAGACTTGTGTTCCCGTTTTGTTGTTTCCCTCCCTATGTGTTCCTAGTTTTCCCTCTTGTCTTATTATGCCCTTTTTTGGTTATCTTCCTGTTCCTGCTCCCTGATTGTTTCCAATTTGATCCCAGGTGTCTTGTCTTCCCCTGATTAAGTTCTTAAGGAGCGTTTTGTTCAGAGTTCTTTGTCCGGTATTGAATGTCGTCTTTCCCGCTACGTGTGATTTCCTGGTTCCTCGAATATTATTAAAGTCTCTGTGTTTGAATTCAACTCCTCGTCTCCTCGTTCCTCGCTCCTTCACAGTAGCGGTGCATGACACTGCTATGTATCTGTGTTCTTAACAGGCCAGTGCATATATCTTTACTTAATTAAAAGCTCAATTGAGAAGTACTAACTAAATGCATGACATATTTATTTAAAAGTTGTAATTATTATTAGTTGGTTAATAAAAGTTGAGAAAAATCAAAGACCTGAGGCAACCAGCTTCAAGACTTTTTAAAATAAACTTTTTTTTGTATCAGCTTAATTTTATTTGGTCTGTGCTTTCATTGATCATAATGTAATGTACAGTCTCTAAACTCATATCTATATAATAACAAATATTTACAATATTTTTGATAATATAAACTTGCGTGCAAAGCAGCTGTTAGTGAGTGGACTTTGAGATTTGTAACTTTCTAGATCTTTTTTATGCCCAAACATACACACTACACACTGACTAAAATGAAAAAAGTGAAAAAGCATAATAGGACCCCTTTAAGTCTTATTTTTATGCGCAGTCAACTTTTTTTTTTTTTTACATTCGATAGTTCAAAAACCTTAAAAATAGAGTTGTTGTTTTTCTTAATTCATTTTTTTATTTGATGCTCAAGACAGAAGTCAGAGGTTTTATGCTAATGCTGAGTAAAACAATAGTTTATGAAACATTATGAAATATGGCGCGTGACGTACAATAGCTGACACTGCACCAGTAAATCATTAAATCCAAATGGCTTTCATCATTAACCATATTTTTTATTATCCTAATAATTCACATCATATGACACATTTACAATAGAAGAGTTATACATTATTGATTTACTTTCAGCTTTTACATTCAGAATTTGAAAAATGTTGTATAACCAAGACAATGGAAACACCCACTTAAAGGCAATATAATGTCAATTCTGCCTCATATTTTTTTATTGACCTAACTAAAGTACATAAAAGCAAGAACATTTACATAAATGATATTATACCTGTACAAATTTCTTAATGTTCACAGCTTCTGTTGGAAGGGGTGCGTCTAAATCAGGGCTGCCCAAACTCGGTCCTGGAGGGCCGGTGTCCTGCAGAGTTTAGCTCCAACTTGCCTCAACACACCTGCCTTTAAGTTTCTAGTATGCCTAGTGAGAGCTTGATTAGTTGGTTCAGGTATGTTTAATTGGGGTTGGAGCTAAAGTCTTCAGGACACCGGCCCTCCAGGACCGAGTTTGGACACCCCTGGTCTAAATGAAAGCATTTGTGGTCATGGTGTGATGTACCATTTACAAAGACTGTGCTCTAAGAAAAGTACATAAAAATTGGTCCCAGTGTACTGTGTTAATGTGTTTTTGTATTTTGAATTAAGCATTGCATTTTTTAGGGTTAAATAAATGTCTGTAAAATAAATGGACAATTGTCCAAAAAAATTACCTTTTCCGTTTTTCTACAGATTTTGTTTTCTCACAGTGTCTGAGAATCATGAATTTAATCATATATCAAGTCATGTTAAGATGTTGCCATTTTTCTTGCTTTTTCTAAATGATATGCAGAGTTTATTAGGGTTATGTGCAGGGATTATAACTCCTGTAATGATGGTATGGACCATCATTGCGGTTCACAATCAAGGTTACCAGCTACTATAAATAGTCCATACTCTTTCCGAACAGAAGCAAGCAAGAGGGGAAAGTGGGTGTTACTGTTCTTTGTTTTACACAATGTTCTCAAGTTCTAATGTCTTCCTCTTTGACTCATGAGCTTGGGACCTGACTATAAGAATGAATAATAATATAGTAAACAGAATTGATACCCCTGACTAGAAAATAGGATGATTTAATTCATCTGTTCTACTTTAATGAAGTATTTTAAATGTATTCTCTATCATTGTCAGTACAAATAGTATAGGAAATGTTTTAAAACAGCAAAACAAAATGTTAAATGGATACATAAAGTAACAATTAAAAACATTACATTATTTGTGAGTGTTAGTCACTCTCACAATTGGCAAATGTCGATCTATACACTGGGTCATTTTGTTCAACCATTATGGGACCAGCAGAAGTACAATGGAAAGTTTCATATATTATAAAATTTTGATTATAATAAAAAAAAATGTGATGAAAATCTTACTATACAGCCAGGTCCGGAAGTATTTGGGCTAAGTTTTTGTGCTTTTGCCTTTATACACCACTCCAATGGATTTGAAATAAAATTGCAGACTACTTTTAGCTTTATTTTAAGAGGTTCCACAAAAATAAGACATTTGCTATTTAGGAGTTACAGCCATTCTAAGCAAAGTACCTCCATTTTCAGCGGCTCAATAGTAATTATGTCACTTTGTCCAAATACTGTTGAGCCCTATAAAAGCTAATTCGGCTTGCCATAGCAGTGTCATGTTTCATGTACAGTAGACACAGTGTAAATATTTGCCCAGTTCTTCAAAGCGCGTGTCAAATAGCGATTTATTTTATTTAATTTTTTTTAGGATGCCTTTATTTTTCTTAATTAGACCACTTTACTTGTCCATACTGTAACATATGTAAAAGGATATGTTTGTGTGGCAAACTCTGTTCATATTTTTTCATTCAATGGTGGGTGTGCTGTTTACAAAGAACACGTTCTGCGTTCCACTGAGCTGGTTTTTAATTGTTTGTCTTTAACATTTGCTAAATGGACCGTTATGAACCTATGTGACCACTGTGTGATGTTAAAATCAGTTAAAATAAATAAAAAATAATGAAACAAATGTAATTAAATAAATAAATAAAAATGTAAATATGTAAAGGTAACAAGTTTAATCTTAAAACCATGTCTCAAGACTGGTCTTCTCCATTTTGCTGCATTGCTTCAAGTGTTAGGCCCTATACAGTAAGCAAGTAAGAAAATGCATTATATATGAATAACCCTTTAGAACAGTGTATGTGACACACCTTTCTAATAAGGAAAATAACAGTTGCTTATTACTTTTGTTTTAGTTATAAAGGGTGTGTTCTTGTGGTTAGGATGTTTTTTTCTGACATGCTAGTCATAGGGGGAAGGGACAGAGAAAAAAAATCCCTAGACATAGTCAGAAAAGAATGTAAATGTACGAATGGAGAGATGGGAGTCCATAAAGTTGTTGTCATGACACCAAAACCAGCTTATCTGGTTAAATCAGAGCACCCTTAGTCTCAGCCTCAGATGTTACACCCATGGATCACCCACACACAGTTTGCTAAATGTCTACTATATATGGGGAAATATTTTCTCAGAGGTCTAAATCTGACTAACTGAATTCTCGTGAGTCTAGTGTGGTGGTCTTTAACAGGAAACAAAGCCGTTCAGAAAGACTGTATTGAGTGTTGTGTGTGCTGGTGACAAAGTGCACACCACTAAAATATTAATGGTATGAAATACAATTCTAAGAAATAGCTGCTTTCTGTTGGTTTTTGGGAATACATTTACTTTAATACTTATCTTGAATCACTGACGTATGGTTGAATTCTGGTCTGTTATTGTTGTGACATTTACACGCCCCTAAACATGATGTAGAACAAAACAAACCATTCTTGGTCACTTTATATGTTAGTCAGAAAGTTTTTTCCAACTACCAAAGTAGTCAGTCATTGGCCAGTTGAACCACCTGTAATCCCCAGACATGGCATCGCTGCTTTAGACAAGAATAGCCTTAAATATCCATTTTAATGAGTCACAGTTGCTCTCATTATTGGTTTGTGAAGGTCTGTGAGGCAATTACAGGACTGAAAAAAAAGACTGCCTGCTTTTATACAGAATGTATGTTGATTCAGAGGGTGTCAGTTTGTGTCATGCTAGGCTACAAAATATCCCTCCAGATCCTATAAACAGTAATATTAATTTAATATCAGAGCCATATGTATTATAAAACTATATGCAAACAAAATATACAAACAAAGTGCTGCATAGTTATGTGATTATGTAATAGTATGTGGATGAACTCTGCAAAGACGCAAACCATGTTGTCATAATGTTACTAATTTTGCTTCATGTTATTCATTCATAATAATGTTACTAATTAACACACTGACACACCCAAAAATAAATTATTTACCTTGTTTATTATGCCATTACAGTTTATTGTCATAATTGTTTAACTATGTAGTTTGTCAATAATTAGATCTGTTTCAAAGTAATCAGTGAAGTTTAAGCCTTGTGGTAGAATTAAAAAATTGTGATTAGTTTTGTCACTAAACTTGGTCATGTTATGTGTGTATGTGCTTTTTAAAGACAATACCTGCCACTGGACTGGGGGAAAGGTAACAAAACAGGGAAGGTTTTGTCTTAAAATTCACTTTTATGTACTTTTAAATACTTTTATGCACATTATGGTCTCATTCTAAACAAAATATATGGATTAACAAGATCTTAGGACTAAAGCAGAGACCTGACCTGTGATTACAAAACATTAGCTTTTGTCATTTTCTGACTGTGATGCTGAGGAGAGCTCATGTGTTTTAAACCTCTAGAAAGTTGAGATTTAAGGAATAGTTTCAGATGTATTTGTGAGCACAGCCAGCTATCTGACATGAGTTACAGACATGAGCCATGCTAGAGGTGAGTATTGATATACTTAAAAAAAAAAAAAAGTAATCTAGAGATCAAGTGTGTATAATGCTTGCAACTGAACATTTGTAGCTGACACTGCATCAAGAATTCCAAATGGCTTTCTTCATTGACCATACTTTTAATTATTACATTAATTCAAATTATATGACATATTTATAATAGAAGAATTATACATTATTAATTCTAAGCTTTTATATTCACACAATAGCAACACTCTCCCCCATATTTAGCTATTTCTAACTGCGGTTATTTCCGTCGTTGGTATTAGTGGCAGTAGGTGGTAATAGACAAGAAATGAACAGTTTTATACAATCGTGCTGATAACGTTTCTTTAGTCATTCTGCAATCCTACAGCCTAAACCACTGGTGGGAAAACCACTCTTAAACATGTGAATATATATGTAGCATGTTTTACCAGCAGAATGTCATAGTATGACTATGACTAACACTTAATGTTTGCATTCTTGCTCAAAATAAGGTCAAAATCAGAGTGGCATATTGAGATAATGGCTGACTTTTTGTGTCGTATAATCAAGGCAATGGAAACAAGTGCCTAAAGTCAATTAAATGTCAATTCTGCCTCTTATACATATTTAATGACCTAACTTAAGTCATCAGCAGCACATAAAAGCAAGAACATTTACATAGATTATATTACACCTGTACAAATTACTTCATGGTCACTCCTGTTTTCACGCTTTCTGTTGGGAGGGGCGCCCCGTGCATCTAGACAAACTGCACTCTAAGCGTGACAAAATAGGCCTCAATTAAGGTATTTTCCATATTGATTTTTCACAAGTGTTTAATCCACATTTTTAATTATGCATTGTGTGTTAACTATGTGTTAACTAAGTTAGCAGATAACATCCTGGCAGAAAATTACCTTTTTTTTCTATGGATTCTTTTTCTCACAGTGTATGGGTTGCTGAAGAGAGCCACTCTAAGATAACTTTACTTAATGAAAGTATTTTCATTATTTATTAAGTCATCTTATAATGTTGATGTGTTTTCTTGTTTTTCTAGATGATATGCAGTTTATTAATGTCATGTGCGGGGAAACATGATCACTTCTGTAATGATGGTATGGACCCGCATTATCATGGTTCACCATCAAGTTCACCATCTAATAACGCATCGACAATGGGTAAAGCGAGTGTGTTAATATACGTTGTTGTACATAATGTTCTCAAGTTCTAATAGCACGTCCTGTCTTCTTCTATGACTCATGAGCTTGGGACCTGGTCATAAGAACAAATCATAAACAGATCTGACAATCCTGACTGGAAATACCTTGTTATATTCACTTTCATTTGTGTATATCAGTGTCAGTACAAATATCCTAGGAAACCATTCAAAACCGCAAACCAGATGGAAACTAAATGTTAAACTAATAAAACAACAATTTTAAAAGTATTACAGTGTTTACAAGTCACTCTGACAATCATAGCAAATTTCATGCAAAAACCATTCAGGTCCTGGTGCCAAAAACACATTCCTAGCTTTGTTGTAATGTATTTACAGCAAGTATTGCAGCAAAACAGCATTTATAACCAAATTTAAAATGGCCAGTATGGCTAATATAAGAATACTGGCACTGAGAATTCAGTAATTCTTTACTCACCCTCATGTCATTCCAAACTTGCACAACTTACTTTCCTCTGCAGAACACAAAAGAAGATATTTTGAAGAATGTTGGTAAACCAAATAGTTTGGTTACCATTAACTTAATATCTTTGTCTTTGTTCCACAGTATAAAAAGTTCATACAGAGTTATCTATATGATTTCAGGTGCAGTGACATGTCTACTCAGGTGCCCACAGGATACTGTGGCTAAGACATATAAAAAGTTTCCTTTCAGTATGCAAAACCATTGCCAAGATGTAACTTCGCTTTATTTTTGCCGTCTTTGTTTAAACTTTGTGAAGTTATTAATGACTGATTTAAATTCTACAATACACAGCGATGGCGTTCGGGCTTAGAAATGCACCGGCAACTTTTGCAACTTGTGAATATGGTACTGGCTGGTGTGCCGAACTGCAGTGCATATCTTGACGATCTAGTTGTTTATTCAGCAGACTGGACCGAACATGTGTGTTCGTTGAAAACGGTGTTTGAACGTCTTGCTAAGGCAAATTTAACGCTTAACCTGGCAAAGTGTGAGTTTGGACGGGCAACTGTCACTTACCTCGGCAAAGAAGTTGGTCAGGGTCAGGTGCGTCCTGTAGAAGCCAAAATTACAGCTATTTTGGAGTTCCCAGCTCCTACCACTCGACGAGAATTGAGACGTTTTTTTGGGTATGGCGGGGTATTGTCGCAGTTTTTGTAGAAATTTCTCGACTGTGGTTAATCCTCTCACTGCGTTGCTCAGTCCGTCTAAATCTTTTGAGTGGTCTGTTGAGTGTCAGTATGCTGTTGACTGTGTGAAGACGCTTCTGTGTAATTCACCTGTTCTTCTTGCACCTGACTGTACGCGGGGTTTTACACTCGAAGTTGATGCAAGTGCTGTTGGTGCTGGGGCTGTTCTTCTTGAGGAGGATAAAAGTGGTATAGATCATCCTGTTAATTATTTTTCACGTAAGTTCAACAAACATCAGCTTAATTATTCAACCATTGAGAAAGAAGCCCTTGCTCTGTTACTTGCCTTGCAACACTTCGAAGTTTATGTCGGATCCAGTAGTCTTCCCGTCATTGTGTATACCGACCACAATCCTCTTGTTTTTCTTTCTCGGATGTACAATCAAAATCAACGTTTAATGCGATGGGCCTTAGTAGTCCAACATTTTAATTTGGATATTCAACATAAGAAAGGGGCTGAGAATGTTTTGGCTGAAGTGAGCGCCACTTTTTGTACTTTTTGCTTTGGTTAGTTTGGAGCAGGTTAGTTCGGGCGTGAAAACGCCTAAGACTTGTTTTTTTCTGTTCTCTTTTTCTTTTGTTCTAAGCTAGATTGTTTTTTTTTTTGTTTGTTTTTTTTTCTGTTCCTTTTCTTTGCCGCCGCTTGCGTCCGTTCTTCCCTTGTGGGGGTTATTTTATTTTTGGGTTGTAAATATTGTGAAACTATAGTTTTCTCTTTATTTGTTGTCTTGATATTTGTTTATTATTAATATTATTATTGTTACTTGATGTTTTCCTTTTCCCTTCTCTTCTTTAATTTGTAAATAAATCACCTTCTTTGGCAGTTTTCGTGTTGCACTCCTCTTTTTGCCACCACCAATGCCACAACCATCACAACTACAAATGTTACCCCTTTTAAACCTAGACTTAAAAACAAGAGGTCGTAACAATCATAAAAAAAAAAAATAATAATAACGTTAAACTGAACTACAATATCTTACACCTGTCATATTTGACACTGCAGAGAGGTTTTGTTTCATAGCATGATGGGAATAGAGAACGTAAAAAATGATGATGCACTAAGGACTAAGGAAAAATTAATACCACAACACCTACAAACAAAGCTGAGCAGGTTTCCACTGGTAAATTGTTTGTAGTGTGAAGAGATAATAGAAGGTGGTGTGATTATTTCTCTGGCATACGAGTGGCTGAAGTAGCTGGCAGTCAGTGCTGAATGTCAGGGTCATTACAGTTCACTAATTTCTGCATCATTTCATGCTGGTGATATGTGAGGTGATCTTACTGGCACATGATTGGCTGCACTGCAGTTAGACAGCCCTTAATTCTTCTGTTGATATGGCAACCACTGTAACCTCTAAGATGAGGTGAAAACTGGGGGAATTCCCAGCACTCACATATACTGTAGTGTAGTGAAGTTTGTCTATTGCTGTGGTGACAAAATATGAGAGGTTTGAAGAGAATATCTGTTTCAGTACTAACGGCCTGTGATATTCCTTGCATAAATAATATATTAAGCATATATACAGGGTCACGGGAATAGTACTATGTCACTAAAATTGGAATCAACAAAGTAAACTTTTACAATAAGTTGATCTTTTGTTGCTGCTGGTAACATGTAAACAGAACTATTTCCCGGCATTCTGATCATCTGATCAACAGTTTCTCGGCAAAAACATCTGTGTAGATTCCTAAAGCCAGTGAAACTGGAACTGGTGCTTTTAGCCAGTTCTGGTCATTTAAATGTACAGCATACATCAGGCCATGAACTGTCTGCGGGTGTGCTGAATGTACCACCCTGCTTAATTTAACATTTAGTTAATGTGTTAGCTATCATGAACTAACAATAAACAATACATTTAAAGCATTTATTAATGTTACTTCCTACATATTTGCATTTCAAGTGTTAACAATAGTGGATTATGAATTAGTATGAATTAAAGTAGTACATTGTTTGTGTATATATATATATATATATATATATATATACAGTACACAAACACTGTAACCCTAACCCTAAAAATTGTAGTTCACAAACGCTAATACATTAATGTTAATGAATCAAACCTAATTGAGTGCTGTATTTTGTGATATAAATGTCATTTCTAAATATCCAGTTTGAAATTATGCATTTAAGATCAAATTCAGTGTTCAGATATGATTAACTGCTTGACATGGAGGGTATTTTGTGTTGGCAGTGTTGAATGAGATGGAAACCTCAAAGACCACTTCAATGTCAGGCAAACCCACCAGTGTATATGTGAACATAGTTACCTGTCAGATGACATAATGAGTTTACAGACTCAGTGTCAGTGTTAACGAAGTCACACCTTCACAACGCTGCTCTCGTCTTCTCAGCTGCTGACTTTCTGAACTTATCCGAGGTGTAGAAAAATAAATCAGGTACAAACTGAAATGTTCTTATAGAATTTTATTAACAGAAATCCCCCAAAAGATTTCGCACCTAGACAGAAGAGGCCTAAGTGTTTAAAAGGAAGAAGTCGTTACAAAGAGCATATGATGCTGCACAATACAATAGCCAAGCAGATATTATTAAACAACATTCATGAGTAATGTTTTAAACTGACATTTGATACAAATCTAATAAAATCTAGCAGTGCCATTTCCTTTCCCACAAAGTAATAGTGGACACTGTATGAATATAAATCAATGGCTACAGTACAAGGGGGAAATAACTTTTATCAGCAGATAGCATAGCACATGGTGACTATTTAGATTTAAACCTCGCCCCTCACACCCCTTTCATGAACACTACTGCTCAAAAGTTTGGGATCACTTAGAAATGTTATTGTTTTCCATGGAAACAATAGAAATATAGCAAAAGAACAGGACATGCTGACATTGTCAGAGTTAGAAATAATGATTTTGATGGATGAATGTGTTCTTCAAACTTTGCCTTCATCAAAAAACAAAAAACAAAAAAACACCCTTTGCAGCAATTACAGCCTGGCAGACCTTAGCATTTAGCTTGTTTTCATTTGTGCTTATCATAGGAGGACACATGCATTATTTATGAATATAATAATATAAATATATGGTATATAATATTATAAATATATAGTTCTTTAATAAATAACTAAATAATATCATTATTTCATCATGTAGCTTCATTTAAGTTATAGTCAGAGTCATGATCAATTTAATTAAAAAGACAAAGACAAAATCCTATAAGCTTCAAAGCCCTGATATGTAGCATATGTAGCATAAATAGCAAACACAAACAGAATAATAGAGCTAATGTTACATGAAAGAGTCAGAACTACTACAGACATTGAAGAAATTTTAATTTCTTTAAACCCTTTAATTTTTTAATTCCTTAAACTAAAAATCAGTTTGCCAACCCCCCGGTCTAATGTTCAAGACACAGTTATGGCCTTGCTATAAAAAAGATTAGAGTATTGAATATATAAAACATAAGAGCATTGAATGACTGAAGAACGTCCAGGTGTAATGATGTAACTTCTGTGGTAAAATGAAAAGGAAAGGGAAAGCCTTTTAGCTGTATAGTCACTACTGTTTGTATTGTAATTTACTGCCTGATATAATGTGGTATATTTAAAAAAATAAGACCAAAGATAATGATTTGATAATTAATATAACTATTACACATCATAACCAGGGCCGCCCTAAGCTGACGCGGGGCCCGGTGCGAGGTAGGGAGCGAGGCCCCCCTCAGTCCGTTCGCGATCGCGTTCCGGGGGGGGATCTCCTCGGTCCATTCACCGCGGGGCCCCCTAAAGCGCGGGCCCGTTGTGACCGCACCAGTTGCACCCCCCTAAAGACGGCCCTGATCATAACAACAGTATTTTATAAAATACCATTGATGCTGCACACCACAATCAAACAGTCTGTTCAGCAGGAGCAAATTCTAAATTATAAACACAGAATCATGCATGGTTTTACAAATATTAAAAGGCAAATATTACACAAAGCCATCTGTTTAACTTGTTCATGCCAATTTTTAAGAGGAGCTCAACTTTGTCTTTTCCAATAAAGCACAATGATGACAATGACAATCACCAACACTGCAAACGCACCCACTCCAATATAAATATAAACGCCCCAGCTAGGAAAGCCCACTGGGAAAAAACAAACAAACAAACAACCTGCATTATTTAACAAGACAAAATTAAAGGCTAAATTAATGACATCAAACTTTACCTATGCACTCTGTCATCATGTTGTTTCAAACCTGTATGACTTTCTTTCTTCAGTGGAACTTAAAAGAACATATTTTGAAGAACATTAGGGTCCAGACAATATTAGATCCAACTGACTTTGATTGTATAGACAAAAAACAGAAATGGTGAGAAAATGATGACAGTTTTCAATTTTGGGTGAACTAACCTATCATTTTAAATATATATTTAAATTATATATATTATATATTATATTTCAATTTTTACCATATTGAAATGTTTACACTTTATTAACTTTCATTAACTTTCATTAATTACTTTGCTTGTAATAAACAACCTCTGAAATCACTGTGGAGAGCCTGCAGCATATCAATCAGGATCCAGAAGTTCAAATCCCATTAACTAGCAATTCCCATTAAAATATATAGAAACCAATTTGATCACTAACATATCTGAGATTGTAAAAAAATGTTATTTGATTCTGTCATTTGCAATAGTTTGGTTCATATACCTTTTTCACAAATCCCATTTTCCACAAATCCCTATGACAAACAAATCAATGCAAAATATTTCAAAGTCACTGAAAACAAGCAGTCACTGTTGCATTCCATTATGCTTGAAGGATGATGTTTGATTGTGTTATTTTTAAACTGTTGCACATCTGCATGCTAAAGAACTTTATACAAAATGGATGTGCATTCTGGTTTCTGTAACAGGAAACTAGCTTGTTGGCCAAGAAAGCCTCTCTTTGCCAACAGAACATGTGTGAGTGTACAGTGACAACACTTTATTTTAACACTTTCATGTTAACAGCTTAATAAAAGTCAGAGCTATAGTAAAAGCAGCTGATCTTACCTTCAGGAAGTGTAGTTGGAGGAGAAGCATAACCTGCAATACAAAAATTTCACTCAGTGCACATACTAGTGAAATAAATTTCTCTAGTGTTTTGTTCTTCACTTGATATTACTAAACTGGGTGTACAAGACACCTGTTTCAACATCTGTCGCAAAATCTGTCCACAAGAGCCAGATGCAATACTGTTGCTAATGTATCTTGTTAGCGCATGCTTTACCGTTTGAGCAACAGGAATACTTGTATTCTTGTATTGCAGACAGCAAATTCTTAACAGGGTAATAAGTATCCTATTGTCATGCTAAACAGGCATGTTTATAAAGATCATGTCAGTCAAATTTGTAGCATAAATGAATTACTTACAAGGACACTGCTGCTTTTCATTGATCTGCAAAATAAATAAATCAGTCAATATTGAAAGCATAAAGCAAAGCAATGTCAGTTCAGTTATGCTGTTAAATTAATTTAATGGCGTAATACTGCATAAAAAATAAAACACATAAACAATATTACACTAACATTGCCGGTGGGGCAGATGAGCAGGCATTCAAGTCTTTCGGGGCACATCTGTAAGATGGCTGTCTTCAGTGTTGCCATTACAATTGGGAATATGAATGTCATATTTCCTTCATCATCAGAAATCCCTGCCACATTTCCCTGATCAGGCGAGGGAGAGAAAGGAATAATGAAGGATGGTAGGATGAACAGACATACTGTATGTATACTATATTTACTTTTTTGAGACAAGAATACGTTTGCAAACCCTTTAAAAATATCTGAATTTCTGTTTTATTACACATAAAATGTAGTCTGAGACAAACACAATCTGACTTCACTAATAACACAGAAACAATTGTGCTTTTTTGCGTTAAGTCATTGTCTTGTTGCATCACCCACTCTCATGAACTGCAGTCCTGACAATCTGCTGTAAAATATTCTGTAAGTGACTGCAGTGTCAGGCCCTAAAGCAGCAAAACAGCACAATTGGGATGACTCTTCAGAAGGCATTGGTGTTGGTGTGCTGTGCCAGTTTTCCTTTAAACAAATTACTGTGCATTTTTGCCAAAAGGTTTCAGCTTTTGTCTTTTAGTCCACAGAATGATTTCTCAAAAAATTTTGTAAAAAATGTATGCCTATAAAAACATACAGAAATAATACAGTATTGCTAGACCAGTTATTCCTTACAGATTTTTTTGTTGATACAAGTTATGTTATATATTATTATGTAGTGGTGTTTCTTTGGTGATATTTGTTTAGGTGTATGCTTTGACATCTCTGTCAGGCCACATTAAAAAAAAGACATATCTGATTACAGATTACAGATATGAGTACAAAATACAATGTTTACTATGAAACAACAGGCTATTCTTTACACTTGCTGAGTCAGTATTAGAACACTTTTTTTTCACTGACCATATCACATTTCTTTAGATGTAGCAGTTTCTGACAATAGACACCACTTAAGAAATGGACGAAAAACAACATGTAAATGTAGACAGATACGAATAACTAGAAAGAAACAGAAATATCATCACTGCAGATGTACAGTACAGCTGCATTAGTATGGGCATGTGTAGTGTATGTACACTTTCATATTTAAAGTCCATGATATAAAAGTATAGAGTCAATATCCTACACCTATCTACATGATATGGATTTTATTTAACTCACATGCCTACAGTAACCAAGAATAATATCAGATAGTACCTCATTCCTCATTCATAATATTGGTGATAAGAGACACCTGAAGAGGGGATTCACCTACTGCATTCTTTTAATTTGTCCTATTTCAAATAAATGGGTGTGACTCTGTTTACCACACCAATTTGTTTGTGTTTGCAATTCTGTTGCTAAGGTTACAGCAAGGCTTAAACCACAAAATTTTCATAACAGGGTCGTAGGTTTGATTTTGACATTGG
>NW_015546094.1:9297-30414 GCF_001515605.1 Sinocyclocheilus anshuiensis | reverse complement strand
CCCCCCCCCCCTCATTCAACTATCCCAACATTTGACCACAGTGTCATGTCATCTAAAGTCTTTATTTATAGCTAGCAAACATATTCATAATTCATAAAAATGAGTTTTTTTGTGGTAGTATGTTCAACAGATAGTTACACAACTGTGATTACATGAACCAACAACATTGCAGCGGAATCAGAGCGCTGGGTGTCTTAATCACTCTGTACATCACTTTATTTTAATATTGATTGAATTGGTCCAATGATGATTTTTAAAGAAAACTCGCCTGGGACCTTACTGTTGCTGTAGTAACTTTCATGTGCATCTAAACCACACTCTCTTGTTTCAGTGTGGATATTTCAGCTAACAGTTTGCTTTTTACATTCAGTTTTTTTGTTTGTTTGTTTGTTTTGTCAGAACATGACAAACACTGGCCAAACAGGTGAACAGTTTACAAATCTGAGGTACAATATTCAAAACATTTATAATAATAAAGGACATTTTCTACATCAAAATATGCATGAGTAAATTTAAGTAAGATCCTTTTTCAGCCTTTTTTTCCCTTAAATATCCCTAAATATCTTTACAGAGAAATTAATTTCTTAGTTTCTGCATGTTCTAATGGGTGATATTGTTTCAAATCAAGTTCCCTTACTTCTTCGATGAGACGAAGCAGATGTAAATTTATGTTCATTAACAAAAGCAGTAACAACCGTACAAACCGTAACAATCTCATATACATAGGATAAAATAAAAAAATGTTCTGGCTGTTTGTGTTAGGATTTTAGTTTTATTAAAATTAACCATTGGTCATTGGTCATCAAATGCATTTATTATAAATACAAATGCTACATGTCTACATTAATAATATAATATGTAGTATATCCCACATTTTCACTGAGTTTGCTGAAATAAGCGAGTAAACGCATCTGCTCGCACTGCGCTGCTGTTTGAGCTGATAATTAGTCTGTGTGGCGCTGTTCCCTTTTGAATGGTCTCTCCAGTTGCATTATATGCATATGGGGTAAACTCATGTTTACTCTGATACTGAAACCTGTTTTGTTCACGTTCATGTAGCTATATAAACAAATGGCAAACAACAAATGAATCCACCTCTTTGAGTCACTTCGGCCGACTTATGGCCCATGTCACTTAAGACCGCCCTCCTTTTGGCTTTAGCGTTGGTCAACATGAAAACCTGAAAAAGCACAGAAAAAGCACTGTCAGTCAGTGCTCCATGCCTTATGTTTGGGCCTAACGACTGTAGAGCTGTCCTCAAACCAAGACACGGCTATGTGCCGATAGTGCTCTCCACTCCGTTCAGAGTTATCACCCTTCTAGCTCTTTCTATCTCAGAGGATGAGCAGGGTCCCAATTCACTCTGCCTGGTTTGGGCTCCTGGAGTGTATACTGAGTGCTCTGGCCCATTTCAGGCATTCAGAGCTGCTCTTTGTATGCTTCGGAGACCACTCTAAAGGGCTGCTGGTTACGAAGCAGAGACTCACTCGCTGGATAGTTCAGGCTATAGCCCTGGATTATGCCTCACCAGGCTTACTGTGTCCTATTGGTGAGAGGGCACACTCCACCAGAGGAATGGCCTCCTCCTGGGTTTGGTCCAGTGGAGTTTCAATTGGTGAGGCAGCCAGCTGGCCTTTGCCATCTACCTTTGCCAGATTTTATAACTTGGATGTCCCTGCCCTTCAGGCATGGATTTTGTCTGCCTAATTTACCTAATCCCCTTTTAGTAGTGGGGAGGGATTTATTATTCAGACCCCAGCCTGCTGGCTTGGGTCTCATTATTGGCTCATGCTTTTTAGAAGCCCTCATTAGGGGCACTCCGGGGCATGGCTTACAGAGTGGCTTTGTTCTGCACTTGCTTATAGCACAATGATACTGGACTGCTGTTACTAACGTAACCTTGATTCCCTGAGATAAGGGAAGGAGCATTGCGTAAGCTGCCATGCTATGAGGCTGCACATGAGTCGATGACTGTCACTCTCAGTCGAAAGATTCTGACGAATGGCGCTCAGAGCCGACTTATATAGCAGTCATAGCTTACGTACTGTAGCTTTTGGTGCATAAACATTATATCGAACATGTGTTATCGTTCTATTAAGGAAAAATATATCATGATAATTATCGCTATCGTTTTATCTCCAAGCCCTACTAACAGTTTTGTTTTTCATTTAAATTTACAGCTTTCACTGAAACTACAGCCAAAAAATCCACAGGGAAATTATTACTCATTAAAATGATACAAACAAGGAGATAATTTGACTCAAGAAAAGACTGATTTGCATGCTGACATAATATCTTTAAATAACTTCCTGAGGATGTGAAAAGAAAAAAACTACCCACATAATGGCATATAATTGGCTTTTAATCTGACCAACAAAATCGAATTACTTACTGAGTGGCGCTGCTGATAATAACATTTACTGTTATTTGATTATTATAATACCATGTCATATGCATAACTATGACCGTGTAAAATACTATAAATTGTGTATAACCGAATCTGACAAATCAAATGTGGTTATATTTAACCCAAAATGCATTTACACAGAAATGACTGTTATGAAAAACAATACTGTTTTTACTGTACGTGCGACATTTAACATTTTTTCTTCTCTTAACACCAAATTAACTGTTACTTTGGGTGTAACAATACACTCCTGTCACGATTCGGTTTGATACATGATACTGATTTCACAATACAATACTCTCAGCATAATACTCTCACTATAATTTAAATAAATCACCAACACATTAAATAAGGGCCACTGAATGACAGCGAATGCATACTAAGACTGTCATTCTGCCAAACATCTTTTTTTTGTTATGGGCAGATAGAAATAGGCAAAGCTCAAGGAATGAACTCTAATATCTAAACTGCCTTTTAATGTTTATTTGACCAGGCATGTAAACTGGACACACCTCTTGGTTCTTGAAATACTAACAAATCACTACAATTCTAAAGTTTAGTTTTAAAAGAAGATATTTCAGATCAAGTTTCAGATATCTCAGATCAATTATGAGGAGATTATAAGCTTGTCTACTTTCTATGGCACACCTTTATCTGGTCTCATCGCTGTCTGATGCTAATAAACAAAAGTTCCTCTGCCACCCATCCGACCTACACCCACTCATAACTCGTGACTACAATACAAAGCTGAGCCATCTTCCCAGGTATGATGAAACACAGAGGGAAAGGACGTCCATATTAGGACTTCGATAGGACTTCATCTTAGGGAGAGAAAGGAAACATTAGCTTGTTTTTTTCCATCAACATCTGACATGACTTCAAACATCTGATGTAACACAACAGCGAGATTTTTAAACAGCTCTGTGGATGATTGCTACCTATGTCTGCAAATTCAACTACTAATAAAATAAAAATGAATGGCATAATTTTGAAGGTAGTGCTCCTATATGTGCTCTAAACTTAATAAATTTAGTTGATGACCTTAGTTCTGTGAAAGAGAGAAATCAATAAAGGCACATTAGCAAAGGAAACAGAAACCACAATCCACTTTCTTATTCTTATGCTACTCAGTTACAGCAACAAAAAAAGATTGCCCCACAGTTTACAGTGGGAAAACACTCACATGCTGGACTGCTTCTGATTGCAACAAAATAAAGATATTGTAAGAAGGTGGCAGAGGTGAAGTGGTTCAGTTGTGTGTATGTGGCCTTTGTGCCAGTGTCAGTTATTTGAACGTAAACGTCATCTGTTAATGCTGTCAAAATGCTTGCGCAGCACAGGTGATCAAGCTTCCTGCCCTCGGGGGATTTCCATCTGATACATGTGACACGTTTTTCTGAATGACAACATTAGATATGCTCTGATTCACAAAAATCACTACCAAAAGCAGCAATAGGAATTGTTTATCCTTGTTGTGTACAAAAAAAACATGAGGTGGCACACAGAATCCATGCATGATTTAAAATAGCAAGTTTTATCTTGCTTTAGCTCCTAGTTTAAAAGTGCAAATGCCAGTTTTGTATAACACTACTTACAGTTTTCTTCTATTTAAATAAGTGCAACCTTTCAATAAATGTGTAAAGATTATATTTTATTGCACCTATTGTCAAGCGGTACATCTTCCTATATTATATTCCCTTCCCAAACAGTATAAAACAGTATACAGAATTTAATTTCTTAAATCTCAGAAATCAAGACCTCACAAACTATTTCTGCAGCCAATTAGGTCAAAACAAACATAAAACCCAAGTTTTTGTCAGTAGTTCGATTTGATGTGATTTATTCTAACATTAGTAACAAAAACACCAATTATGGACAAAACAAATCTTGATTCATTCAAGTCAGGGCTATTTTTGAGTGTCAGGACTGTCTCTTTATCTTAATCAAACCCACTTAATCCCTCGAGTTTATTAGTCTTGTAATAAGTGTCTGCAAGGCTACGATGCCGATATTTCACCAGAATCAGACACTGCTCTTCGTGGTGTGCTTGTTGGAGGGGCCAGGTTGGTTTTCCTGCCTCAGATGTCGTCAGGGGGGAATTTTCAGAAGACAATTCGACACACGGTAAAAATAGATTAAGATCAAATACAAAACAACGCAACTTTTATTTAAAAGTGAAATTTTGTCGTGACGTGCTGGCAAACGTGGACAATTTCCACCACGGAGTAAAAAAAGGAATAGACAGAATAACACAGAATTATACTCATATTACTTTATTATGCCATTACAATTTATTGCTTTAATTGTTGAACTATTGTTAGGTATTTTGTCAGTAATTGGATACAGTATATTCTGAAGTTTTAGCCTTGTGGTTGAATTTAAATATTGTGATTTGTTCACTATCCCGAGGGCTAACACATTATCCCTCAGATTGGTCTGAAGGGAACTGCAATTTGGTATAATGTAACTTCTTTGGATTTACACAACTCTAACGAATTACAAAAGCAGATCATAAGAAAGGGAAATATAAACATCAATATAACCCTGATGTGTAAACACCCATTTCTAATATAATAATGCACATATCCCTGGTCGTGGTTTTTTGTTTGTGTGTGTGTGTGTGTGTGTGTGTGTATTTTTAAAGGCAGCTGGAAAGTACCTTCCTCTGGCAGGGGTTAGGTAAGAAAACAGAGAAGGTTTAGCAAGTTTATGGCAGGGACATTTAGGCAATGTTTTGTTAATCGTTATTGGATGCATCAAACAAAGAACTAAAGTAAAGAGGTATTGAGCAACCTCATGTGACTCACAGACAACATTAAGGCCTGTACATTGTAAGATGTGGCAGCCAACTAGTTGTTTAGTATACTGAAGACAGCAGGGGTTCACAGAAAATCCTGAAAATGTGTGCACATTGTGTATACGACTGCATTCTTGATGTGTGTGAACGTGGCCTAAAAGTCACCACAGACAAAACAAAATTTGCTAAATTCTCTGAACCAGAAAAGATATGGATATTGATGGTAAAAAATTGTTACATATTTCTGTTCTCTTAGCTAGGCATATGTATGAAAACACTATAAACAGTCACTTTTCCTTCACTGTAGTTTAACACTATTCATTGATGTTTCATTTCCAGGAACGCAGCTGGTGGTCTAATGGAGGGCTGGACTTGGAACTCAGTCAGCAGCTTACTTAAAGGTCCCATGGCATGAAAATGTCACTTTATGAGGTTTTTTAACATTAATATGAGTTCCCCTAGCCTGCCTATGGTCCCCCAGTGGCTAGAAATGGCGATAGGTGTAAACCGAGCCCTGGGTATCCTGCTTTGCCTTTGAGAAAATGAAAGCTCAGATGGCCCAATCTGGAATCTTCCCTTTATGTCGTCATACGGGGAAAGGTTACCTCCCCTTTCTCTGCTTTGCCCGCCCAGAGAATTTGGCCCGCCCATGAGAAAATAAGCTACTACCGTGCGAGGTGAGCGCAATATATTTTTTTCCTCGAGAGACATCATGGCTTGCAAACGAGCGAAGCATGGCAGTTGCCCCGCCTCTCTCCTCCTCATTAGCATTTAAAGCTACAGACACAGAAATGGCACGTCCTAAGGAAAGCTCATTGTGGGACTGGCTCGTAGTGGCTGAAATTCTGCACCAAGGCTGAATTTCGGGAAAGAGACTTCAGATACAGTACTAGGGACCACTTAGGCCTATATAAAAGCATCTAAAAAGCAGCATGTCATGGGACCTTTAAGCTTGAAGTTCTTGCAGTAAGGTTCTGCAACTCAGTTGTATAACACAGAACTGCAAACCTGAACACAAAATGTGAATAAAATCATCTATATTTTTTTTTTCTGAACTGTGGATTACTATGCTGTTTGAATGAAGAAAACTGTGGCCTGTACTTGTCTGAAAATGGACACCAGCTTGGTAAGACTGTGCATTTTATTTAACATTTGACTTGACAAACATTGTTGTATCCAAGTATTCAACATCCTGCTACTGTATGTCTGTGTGTTCTTAACAGGACAGTAGATACAGCAATCATATTTAAGTTCATTATTTGTTAGCTATAGTAAACACTTGCAGGATGCACTGTAAATATTTTTTTAGATGTTTTATACTTAAATTCAACTTAAATTCGAAACTTAATTTAAGTTGGTCTTTGATTTAATTAAACATAACAATACATTCTCTAAACTGTAAAACATCAATCACAAATATTTAATAATGATAAACTATTTAATATTTATAACAAACATGCTCAGTGGCTGTTAATTGGCCCCTTATCACAAAAAAAAACTTGACATTGTAAGTGAATGGTTTTTAATATTTTAAGTTGCTCATACTAAATGGCAAAAATAAATAAATAAATAAAAATATTGGAGGTTAAATTTTGAATGGTTGATTTTTTTTTTTACAGTGAACTTGCAGGATGTTATATATTGTATATTATACCAAGCACTACACTGCCCTTGTTTTGTGTTGGTTTATGTCAAGTTATATCCATAAATATTTGGCAAAAAATGTTTAATGTCATTATCTAATACTCTGGTTTCTGGGTGTCATGGAACTACTTTGTTGGCCGGTTCAGAGAATATTTTATTCATAACATAAATGTACCAAAGTGTAACTGGTTAATATGCACAAGGCAATAAAAATAAAAAGCTTTTTTTTTGGCAGCCTGATAAAGTTTCTTATAAATCCATTTCTTTCTTTTTGCCTTCAGTAAGGATGGAGAGACATCGTAAAGTTGCATGTATCTCCTTCAAATTGAAAACAATATCTTTTTGAGTTATGCTGTAAATATGACTCAGGCATATGTGACTAGTACTTGGGGGAAGATATATCTTTTCTCCTTTAGGAAGACTTCAATGTTGAGGTGAATATTGGCGTATTTTGAAAAACGATCTGAGGCATAGAAAAGTAAGTTAATTAGACTGCAGTGGTTTAAGTGCTTTCAAGGCAGAGGTTTTGTATTGATGCTACTAAGATAAGATAGTAATGGAATATTACTACATTACTACATAATGTGTATAATGCATGCAACTTAGCTGACACTGCATCAATAAATCAATCCAAATGGCTTTCACATTATATTACATACTTAGAATACAAGAGGTATACATGATGAATTGATAAGCTTTAAGCTTTATATTCAGCACTGACAAGTGGAAGAGACCCACGCCAATTTTTTTTTCCTTTTGCAACATTGGCAAAATTAGGTTCAGTTTAGAGCAGCATGATTACAGGTAATGCAATAATCACAGACAATGTCTTTATGTATTCTTGTACTGTGAACTGTAACCTGAAACGTGTCTTATTAGAGGTTTTGTTTCAGAACATTATGGTAATTGAGAATTTAGAAAATGAAGATGCACTCACTAAGGGCTCTGGGTAAATGTACTGAATATTTATATCATTATAATAAATAATTATATTAATGAATATAATTGTAAATGTTTAAAAAAATTCTTAATGTTAATATTACAAATACTATAATATAAAGTGTTCTCCTCAGCTGAAAAAAAAAAAAATATCTAAGGTGTAGAAAAATAAAGCAGGTACACATTTGAAATATTTGTATAGTCTTTTATTAACAGAAATCCCCCCAAAATATTTAGCACCTAGACAGAAGGGGTTCAAGTGCTTAAAAGAAAGAAGTCATTACAAAGAGTATAGTGATTCTGTGCAATACAATAGCTAAGCAAATATTATTAAACAACATTCATGACATGTATAATGCTTTAAACAGACATTTGTTTCAAACCTAGCAGTGCCCACTTCTTTTCCCACAAAGTGATAGTGAACACTGTATGAATATAAATCAATGGGTACAGTACAGGGAGAAAAGAACTTTATCAGCAGATAGCATAGCACATGGTGACTATTTTGTTTTAAACCTCGCCCCTCACACCCCTGTAATGTAAATGAATACATTTATATCATGTAGTTATTGTAGATTTACTACATTAATTGTTTGTGTTATTATTATTATTTTTTAAATTGTTAATATTTGAGGCCGGATCTGAAGCAGTGGCAGGTGTTGAGTGGATTTAATTAGTAATGTATTAGATGTGTGTACTCACTGGCACAGCATTTCATTTCATTTTGCTTCCACAGCAGCAGTTTACAGGAAATACTTGCCCTGGACGTACAGGTACTTTATGTTCACACACATTTTATGCTCACTATAATGCCATGCAATCCAAATGCAAGACTGATTAGACCAGTGATAGATATATTAATAATACAAATAATATTATTAAATGTACTATAAATTAAATATATTTAGTTTTATTATTGTATATTACAATATAACTTAAATTATTATTTTATTTATGGATATAATTGAATATACATATATACACTTATACATACTGAATGTGCTCATTTGCATAACAGACACAAAAAGATTTATGATAAAATAATTTCAATTGTTTTTATTTGTGCTCATCAAAAGATTCTGTAATACATAACTAAATAATATCATTATTTTATCCTGTAGCTTCATTTAGGTTAGTTAGAGTCATGATCATAGTTTAATTAAAGAGACAAACACAAAATCATGAAAGCTATAAAGCCCTGACATGCTAAATGTGTCAAGCACAAACACAGAGCTAATGCTATATAACAGGGCCGTAACCTCCACAGACATTGAGGGAACAAGTCCACCTTCAGAACTGAAAATATAGTCTATCATTTCTGTGATTTATGTATAGGCACTTATGTCGATGAACATTTATTCACTCAAATACCTTTACCCATTTATTTAATTCCTTCACTAAAAGTTGTTTGCCCATCCCCCTCTCCAATGTGTAAGACATGGTTAATGCCATGTTAAAGAAAAGAAGGCATTCCTAATGAATGTCTGAAGACTGAAGAACGCCCAGGTGCAATGATGCAACTTCTTCTGTGGTTAAATAAAATGGAAAGGGAAATCAGTACAGTACTCACCACTGTCTGTACTGTTATTGACTGCCTAATATAATGTGGTATTTTTCAAAAGACCAAAAAAAAAAAACCACACACTCCAACCAACCAACCAACCAACACTCCAGTTAGGCAAACCCACTGGAAAAAAACCCAAAAACAAACGATGTTTGATGAATTGAAAAGATGAATTGCATAATTTAACAAGACAAACCCTCATGTCTTTCCAAACCTGTATGACTTTCTTTCTTCAGTGAAACATAAAGATATTTTAAATAACATTAAGAACATTTCTGATCAACAGTTTCCCTGCAAAAACCTATGTGCAGATTCCTAAAGGTTGTGAAACAACTAGCAAATGAAACTGGAACCAGTGCGTTCAGTATATATCAGTATATATATATAAAAAATAATAATAGTGGTGAATTTACAGTGAACAACTACACTACCCACAAACTTTTACCATGGAAAAGAGAATGTGCCAAAACAGCTCAGTGGTGACTGTCCACTCCCATGAATCTTTGTAAGCTACGCAATCATGTCCGTCTGTCTACAGTCTTAAAAGGATGGTTAACTCCAAAATGAAATTTCTTCTATTTACTCACTGTCAAGTTGTTCTTAACCCATTAGAAATTATGTACCACTATTTTAAGGACCAATTGTCACTATTAACTAGTTGCTTATTAGCATGCATATTACTAGCATATTATTAGTACTTATAAAGCACATATGAATGCCTTATTCTTATTCTTATACCCCATACCTAAACTTAACAATTACCTTAAACAACACAACAAATGTGCTCTCTAGTGCAGAGCAGGTTTATTTCCCAACAGAAATGAGCGCAAAAGACCATCAAAGCCATTGAAGAAAGATTTATTCATGCAAATCGGTAAGTGTTGAAAAAGGTAAAGAAATTTAGGCAAAATAACCATTTTGACCAAATTAATGCGGCCTACAAGGGATAAAGGCAGAGAGGCCCATCTACACATGTCCAGCTTTGATTTATCCACAAGTGGTTGAAAATTGCTTGCAAATAAAGTATTGTAAGAGTTTGTAAAAAAGACCCCCAGGTATTTGAAACCGTCAGACGCAATCTTGAAGGGTAACAATGATCTAGGAAGTTTTTTAGCTTGAGAATTAACAAAAAAAAAGTTAACTTTTTTGTAAATTTATCTTGTAGCCAGATATTCGGCTAAATTTGTCTAAAATATCCAAGATTGGGGGCAGAGAGGTAGCGGGGTTTGAAATAAATAATAAAAGGTCATCGGCATATAGAGAAAGTTTGTGAGCTAATCCATGACGTTTAATTCCCTCAAAGCCATTGTGACTACGAAGCCAGATAGCTAAAGGTTCTATAGCTAGATTAAAAAGTAAGGGAGACAGGGGACAGCCCTGCCGTGTCCCACGTTGAAGAGAAAAAGAAGGTGACCGCATACCATTAGTGTGTACAGAAGCTATAGGGGAAGAATAAAGAAGTCTAATACAAGAGATAACGCTAGAATCAAACCCAAACTCTTCCAGAATGAAAAACAAATAACCCCATTCCACCCTATCGAAGGCCTTCTCGGCATCTAGGGACACAATAATTTCAGATGAGTCAGATGGAGGAGAAAAGAGAATGTTGAGAAGCCTCCAGGTATTAAAAAAAGATTGTCTCCCTGGGGTGAAGCCTGTCTGCTCATGAACAATTAAAGTGGGTAGAACACGTTCAAGGCGGAGACAGAACTTTGGCCAGAATTTTGAAATCTACGTTCAACAATGATATTGGTCTATAACTACTGCATGAGGTGGGATCCTTATCCTTCTTAAGGAGCAAAGAAATAGAAGCCTCGGATAGTGTAGTGGGAAGGTGGCCTGCTTTAAAGGAATCATTATAAAGTTTTACTAATATAGGAACTAAATTGGGAGCGAAAGCCTTATAAAACTCAACAGTAAAGCCATCAGGGCCTGGAGATTTTCCCGACTGCATGGATGTAATCACCACTTGTACCTCTTGTTCTGTGATTGCGTCCCCTAGGTTTTTAGCTATGTTTACGTCAATTGTGGGATACTCAAATGAGTTGAGTAGATCTAAATTTGTTGCATTATTTGGAGGATTTTCTGAAGTGTACAGAAATTGATTTGATTTTGACGCAATATTTACACTGAAGCTAGCAGGCGGCTATGGTAAGGGGCATGACATTTCCCGACCAGGTGCCGAGTGGAGCCAATCACAACACACACTGGCCCAGCTAACCAATCACAGCACATTTCGTATTTCAGAAGGTGGGCCTTCATTTGATACAGGAACTATTCGAGCCGTTCATGCCAGACTGGGGTGAGAGGTGTTGTAATAATGTAAAATATGTGAAAAATAATGTGTTTTTCGAACAACCTAGTATGAGAGCCTGTTCTAGTACACCCCCAAAACAAAATCAAGACTTTGTAAAAGAGCATAATAGGACCCCTTTAAAGGCTGGGGCACCTAAGCATGCCATACTTTCAACATGACCACCTTATCTCTCTCCTGTTATCTTGTGAAGAAGTCATGAAGCAGAGGTTTATTACTTTTACATTTACTGTTTTTATTACACTTACTTTTTCCAGCCAGCCTTGTAAATGATCACTCAGTGTTTTCAATTAAATGTTGAAAAATACAACTGTTTATATTAAATTGTGACTTTGATGAAGACCAGACCACATTTTATGAGTAATCAATGCAGAAATACAGAAGGTTTCACCTTATTCTTGCCACTGTATAATTTTGTAATATGTAAAATATTTACATTGATGACCCATTGGGTCTCGCAGACATCAACGCCCTCTTTAAGGTCATACGTCATGTTGAAGTAGAACTGGCCATCACTCTGTCTCTCCCCTGTGCATCACAGGACATCAGATGCTTCTGCTGACAGTATGATGCATAACAGCACGGCCACAGCTGAAAGAGACATGTATAAAACAATTAGTACACTAGGTTAATTTGAACAGCTGCAAAAATAAAATATAATATAAAAAAATAAATATACAGAAGCTTATGCTGCCCTGCAAATTTAGTTTTCACAACAAAAGCTTTTTTTGTAATTTACTGCTAATCATATTTAAACATCATTTAATACGAGACCAAGAAAGATTTGGACAAACATATCTAGCCGTGACTAATATTTATTTTCCCTCAAACCACACTTACTTTCCTTTTTCTTTTATAATCTACCACTGGGGATCATTTAACTTATATAATAAGTCATTAATTTCAAAACTACATTTTAACAGATTTCCTCCTATATATTCTGAAGTTAATGAGTAACTGTTATGTACATACAGTATTACAGTAGTGTTTACATACACAACCCAGACTGCAGGCCACATAATCCACAGGGGCATTAATACTCATTAAGATATAAAAAGAGAGATAAAAGACTGAAGAGGTTTGTATGCTGACACAATATCTTTGAACGATTTTCAAGGAATTACCCACATAATTGCATGTAAGTGGCTTTTAATCATAACAACAATACCGATTTCTGTTACTTAATGTGTGGTGCTGCTTGTAGTATCATTTACTGTTATTAAGTTAATTATTATAAAGTCATGTCATATAACTAGGACCATGTAAAATAACATAAGTTGTGTATAACCATGTCTGACACATCAAATGCAGTTATATTATATTTAAACCCCAGAGGCGGTATAAACATATTTACACAGAAATTAATCATGAAAAACAATACTCCAAACTGACACTAGTTATTTAGAAAGGCAAATATCAAGAAAAGAAGTCTAACATCTAAACTGGCTACTGGAAAACACCTCTTAGATTTAGAAGAAGACATCTCAGTGTGAGGAGATTACATGCTTGTCTAATAACTTTCCTCATACGGCACACCTTTATCTGGTCTCCTTCATTGTCTGAAGCTAATAAACAAAGTCCCTCTTCTACACCCACTCAAGAACTCGTGACTGCAAAACAAAACTGAACCACCTTACCCTGATGCAACACAGGGAAAAGGACGTCCATATTAGGACCTTCACAGCCATTTTAGAGAGAGAAAGCAAACATTACCTTGTTCTGTTGTTTTCCAATACTTGACATGAATTCAAACATGATGCAACACAACAGGGACATTTTTAAACAGCTCTGGATGATTGTTACTTCTGTTTGCAAATTGAACTACTAACAAAGGAAAAGTAAATGGCATAATTTTAAAAGTAGACATCTGTGCTAAACTTAAATGTTATGGGGGACATTGTTTCTGTAAAAGGCACATTAGCACAGAAAACAGGAGTTAGTCACTTCCGTACACACTACTACTCAGTTACAGCATCAAAGATCTCACCCCTCTCATACAAAGGAAAAACACTCACAAGCTCAACCACTTCTGATTGCCACAATAGTAAGAAAAGATAAACTGGTTAGAATACCTGTTGAAATATTAATATCTTGAGAACTGAGAATGCCTCACTGTTGTACCCTTTGCTTGCATCGGCACTCAAAATGTGCTGCTTAATCATTCGTTGGTGGTGGCAGAAGACAGTGAAAATGTTAGCAGAGTAAGTAAATGTGAACTACTGGCCAGCACAGAAAAAAGCCTTAAAATGTTCAACGAAATCACCCTCAGGGGATTTTCATCTGACACGGGTGACAACGTTTTTCTGAACGACAACATAACACTTTCTCTGATTAACAAAAATCAATTCCAGAAGCAGAGATAAGGAACTGTTTTCCATTGTTTTGTATTTGACAGATTAGACTAAAGAAGTACGACCTTTCAGTAAATGTGTTGAGATTAATGGCTCCTATTGTCAAGAGGAAAATTAAAGTTGGGAGAACATCTTCCACATAATTTAGGCTATTCACTTTCTGATCATGGTAAAATTTATTGTCAGCCACCCTAAATGAAAAGAGACATTCTTTCCCTTTCTCTGACATTTGTTTTAAGCAGTTAATTAAAATATGCATATGGCACATGAAATATTCCCAAAACAGTATACTAATAGCGCTAATAGTTCTGTACAATTTAGTTATCCTTGCCCACAAACAACAAACTAATGAGTTGTTTGATTTTCACTGGAAATGTGATTTTATCTACCACTACAAAAACATAAATAATGGGTGCCTCTTTAGTTTAAATCAAACTTTAATCATTTATTAGTCTTCTAATAAGAGTCTGCAAAGCTATACAATGCTCATATTTCACCAGGGAGACTGTCCTATCTGAAGGGTTGCTTCTGGAGAGGAATTCCCAAATAGACAATTCGACGCACGGTAAAGACTGAATCAAATACAAAACGCAACTTTCAGTAAAAAGAGACATTTTGGCTGGAATTTTGATGTTGGGTGAAAAACAGTTAATTCTGGGTGGACACATCAATGAAACTGTTTCCACCTCGGAGTAAAAAAAGTAATAATGATACTGTCACTTTTGTAACAATGTGATTGTTATTTGACTCATGTTGTAGCACGGACCCTTGTAAGTGTAAAACACTGAGCGATGTGGCTGAGTTAACATGCTGTTCAGTAAATGCAGTCACGGATACAAAGTAGCTGTCTGAGAGTTATTTATTCGCTCTGGAGAAGAATAAGAGTGAAACATGGTGGCAGCGGTGAACTGTTTATGTGCCGACGGAATAGTTTTTAGTGTCTAACCGCGCAGTTCGCCACGGAAAAATAACGTGCTAGAAAAGACGCGAACCTTGTTATACCGGTGTCGTGATGAAAATTGATCGTCTGCCGAAAACTGATTCTTGCCTTCCGCGTCCGTCCATTTTACACTTGCCAAAAAGTGATTACAGACTTTAGCCTACTTATTGAGTGAACTGTTCTTTCTGCCTCAAAATTCATTGATTTCATTCACGGTTGTTATATTTGACAGATTATAGCTCATGCAGTCCTTTTTACCTGTTGAAATTCATTAGTGCCTTAATTGTTCCAAATAAGCTTATGCCCTCATGCCTAGGGTGCTGACACATCAAAGGAAGCCATTAAAAAAAGACAAAAACCATTTCTGAGTTTGTGAGCATGCTGGTCAATGAAACAGTGTGTGTATTATTGTGTGATGTTGTGTATTCAGTTTATCTAGTGGACTTCCCCAGTTCAGCTTAGGTTTCCTTTTTTCCAAGGACTGGATGAGGGTGAGGCTGTGTGTTACCAGGAAATTAAATTAAATGGGGGCTAAATATGAGCCTCAGATTATTGCTTTTGATTGTTTGGCTTGAAATGTAACACTTAAGTCCTTTGGACCATGACGTGTTTTGTGCTTTTCACAGCTTGACAACCACAGTTATGTTAAACAGTTTTGCAAAGTTGTCCGAGTCCCATCTTTTTCATCTTTTGTCATTTTTTTCCTGTGGTAATAACGTGAAGGTCCTAATTAACAGCAAATGGAAGAAATGCATTATCCAGCACAATGTGTGGTCAACTGTGGTATCTTGGTCAATGGGAGCAAATTAAGTTGTTAATACATTTGCAAAGCATTGATTTTCACACATAGTAAACTTTGGCAGTTGCTGAGACTGGGACAGTGTCCAGAGGAGAAAGTGCAGTTACAGACATTATCAGGGCCGGATTTACCTCTTTTCGTGACATAGGCAAAACAAATTTTTGGGCCCCCCTTCCCTATTAATATGTTAGGCCTAATATTACCACCCTAGCAAACAAAAATATTTCTTAATCAGTGGAAACCGTTACAGTGTTTTCTATCGCAAGAAGCGCTTGCGTTCAGTCAATAAAAATCGAATGTAGTTCTTAATTAGTTTGAGAACTGAGAAAGACCATTCCATTAATAGAAGTGGCGACGTAGCCATAACCACTTCGGGAGTGCATTATTTCTCTAATAATTTTAAAGGTCTGGAGTCACAAACCACACATCAAGACACTGTTTAGATGATTTGTTTCAAGACATTTGACATGTTTCCGTCCTGAAATCTCGTGTGTTTAACTAATTTTTACGCACCTCATCCCAATAAACCTTACGTTGCAAATTCCAAAAGGTAATTTTAGAGCTAATAACAGAAGCTTGAGCCATTGATATGTAGGCTAATGTAGTTATTAATGCAGTCTAATGCGGTTATTAGAGAGAGAGAGAGCGAAAAAAAGAGGGAGAAAGAGAGAGATTAAGCGCGTGTGAATACGTGCGTCTATGCGTCTCTCAGCAGTATTCAGCAGCAGCGTCTATTAATAGCGAATCTTTAAGTTAAACTGCTTCAAGAACCTCGCAACTGAGAAATGTCATGTAGCTTTTCAGCTGCGAAACTATTTTATTGATAAATTCGCGGGGCAGCGCTGACAAGAAGTTTGTGTTCTCGTCTCCGCGTGTGTGCGCGAGTGCGTGTCTGTACTTGTGTGTGCGTCTGTGAGAGAGACTTCCCAGACAGCAGACAGTTTCGGCCCAGATCCGGCCCACATCTGGCCCGCATGGATTTCACATGGGCCAGATGTGGGCCGGATCTGGGCCAACACTATGTTGCTGTCTGGGTTGGAGAAAGAAAGCGTGATTTCCGTAGCCTAGGCTACATAAAAAAGGTGGAAGACATGGAAAAAGTTTGTCATTTTTTACCCTATTGTTTGTTATGTTTATTTGCTCAATGTCTTCTGGGGTTTTGGTTCTTTTACTGTTGTAGATAGCCCATTGTATAACAAAAATATTATATATCTCTTCATTGTGTTTGGGCCCCCCTGGACGAGCGAACACAGGCACGTGCCTAGAATGCCTATGCGTAAATCCGGCCCTGGACATTATTGACAAGAAAATAATTTAATTCTGTTAATTATTCATTCTGTCCCAGTTTAATCACCCTCAAACCATCCTAGTGTATAAGTCTTTCTTCTTTCAGACGAACACAATATGAGTTACATTAAAAAATACTGGCTCTGTACTGGCTTTGTAATGGCTGCAATATGGAGTTTTGGAAACTCCAAAAAGCGCATCCTTCCATCATGAAAGTAATCCATACGACTCCAGTGGGTTAACGAATGCCTTCTGAAGCAAAGCCATGTGTTTTTGTAAGAAAAATATCCATATTTAACACTTGATAAACTATTATCACTGCTTCCTGCTGTACACGTTCACGAGAGAGTCGAGTTACAATGAACGATGACAAGATTCAATTCAATTCAAGTTTATTTGTATAGCACTTTTCATGATACAAATAGTTGCAAAGCAGCTTTACAGAAAATGTTATGACTTTCATAAAAGTGGTTCAGGAAACCTAAAATTTTAACTTACTTCAAATAGGCTCTAATGTATGGCTCTAATGAACACTGGACATGGTGAAAATAAATGCTTTTTTCAGTAAAATGAAATAAAAAAATTAAATTTCTAGTAGCAAATTAAATTTTGGAGTGCACCTCGGACACCCCTGTGGCTCTACCATTAGTAAACAATTAAAATTATTTCCTGCTTGTATTTGTAACTTGTATAGTCTGCTTTTGTTTCGTTTTTCAGTCTGTTCCATGCTGTGCTTTGCCTGAGTACTGCTCGCTAGTTAGTTTCTAACTGGATTACGCTGACCTGGTTATCTCATTATCTCTGTATATTCAAGCTGTTTATTCTGTATATCCATGGTTCCTCCTGAGATTTGTCATTAAAGAATGTAATTTTTATATTTATTTTTCTTTGTGCACTTCACTACAGCCACGCGTCACAGTATTCAAAATGTAGGCTACTTGAAAGTCAAAGCTGCACATGCTGAAATTAAATGATTTCAGCATGCGCAGCCTCATGTGTAAGATCCTGTCACAGTTTTTCAGCCACAGATACCACAAATATTAACTTGTCAAGAAACATTCAAACAAAGTGCTCCACAGTTATGTGATTCATGTGAGTGAATGTGGTTTTTGTGTCTTCACAGTGTAATGTTATATTTCATGATACAGCACTCATTCATCAATGTTGACACACCCAGTACTATACTCATATATTACCTTGCCTATCATGCCATTACAAATTAATGTCTTATAAATTTATTTAGAGTGAAATTCTGAGCTAGTAAACAAAAGGTCATTCTATCACAGTAGACAATGAATGGAAAATTCCACGACACACTTGTCCCGGTGACCTTTTTTTTTGTTTTTTTGTTTTGTTCTGTGTGTTTAAAAGTAACTTGTAAAGTTCCTTTCACTGGCTGGGAGAAGGTAACAAATAAAACAAAGATAAAGCACTTTTATGGACATCTTTTTATTCTGCTATATAAAATTCCTCAACAAACAAAATCTAGCAGAGGCCCGCTGTCACAAAACATTCAAATTTATTTTGTTGTTCTATGTGACACTGAAGAGAGTTTATGTGTATTAGACCACTTGTAAACAGGGCAGGGACATTTAGGGAATATTTTTTTCAAATGCTATGGAATGCATTAAACCAGGAGTGTCCCAAACTGTTCCTGGTGGCCAAAGAGTTCAGCTTCAGTCTGACCAAACAGACTTGCCTGAAAGTTTACAGTAATCCAAAAGACTTTGCTTAGCTGGTTCAGGTGTGTTTAGTTAGGAGCTAAACAGTACAGATATGCCTGTCTGCTTTACAGTTCTATCAGCTTGTTAAGTCTGATGTCACGCGTCACCGCTTCCGTGTCCAAATGCTCTATCAGATACCACGAGAAAACAACAAAAGGTGCTAATATACACTCACAATGTGATATAATACTACCAAAAAAATTATAATCCTAACCTTTAACTCCATACCGAAATCCCAGATAGCCAGACAATGAAAATATAAATATAAATAAATAAATATAAAAATTATTTGTGTTTGGGACGCTGTGAGCAGGGAGACTGTAGTGTACACCATAAGTTTGAAAACGTTTAGCTTAAATGTTTAATATTATGAATAAAGAGTGCTCATAAACGACTGCTGAGGTAGTATTCTCAAGTGGAAAGTGGATTCCCGGAAACAGCGCTTCTTACATCACCACTTAACAACCGAATAGTTAACCTGCCAAAGAATACACCATTCCTACAGTGCAGAGTAAAACTGCTCTGTTTGGTAAGGGAGACCGGGGAGTGTTGTAACAATGCGTTCGATGTAGGACTGCCAGTTTGACTAGTAAGAAAGTGCTGTCATCAATGCCATAGACTTCCATCTTCTTTTCACGCTCTCAGGAGAAGTGGCATGTGATTATTACTTTTTATTTATTTATTTATTTTGCCAAGTGTTCATTGTTTTGTAAATGCAGCTATTAGACTATTAGCCTACATAACCTAAAGTAGCTGTAAATGTGATGCTTTGTATTCATGCTGATTTCAAACCCACATGCTAAATAAAGTTAGCTATGCTATGGCTGCTTGGTTGGGAATAGTTGTAACAATTCATTAAAAATGTTCAGTCTAATGATTCCAGAGTCCAGTTATCTAGTCACGTGATCCAGTCACATGATGACATCCAGTCACGTGATGTTTTTGTTGCGCATCGAGGGGTTTATTCAGTACATTTGTTTCCATCGTAGTTTATGCATGTCTTTTTATCGTATTAAAATAAATTAAATATCTGCCTCAACTGAGCACACATGATTTTTGTAATCATGATTAGAATTTATGCACATCCATCCAGCACTGAAAATATCCTTTATTTATAACAGTGAAGGCCATTCAGGTGATAAGTAGCCTCCTTATGTTGTTAAAGTCAACTATTGTTAGTAAACATTATGCTATAGTTATTCCCTATTTCCTTCTGAATGTCTCTGAATAAAATATATGTGTGGATGAACAATTGCTACAGCTTGCAAATCTATAATTTATAGCTTATTTTATTTGAATATATAGCCATGGCAGGGATGGAGCCCTGAGAGTTGTTTACGTCTTAAGTCACATGCTAAAAAAGGGAATAAAAACATCTGTTTTATTTTGTGGATTTATATACTTTCCGAATAATAAGGACTGTAGATTGCACTTCTCTAAAAATGGACACCAGCATGTTAAGACAATGTGCTTTTTATTTGACTTGATAAATATTAGTGTATTCAACTACTCAGTGTCAGTACTAACACAATGCCACGTCTGCATGTTCTTAAAGGGGTCATATGATGTCGCTAAAAATAACATTATTTGGTGTATTTGGTGTAATGAAATGTGTTTATGCGGTTTAAGGTTAAAAAAACACATTATTTTCCACATACTGTACATTATTGTTTCTCCTCTATGCCCCGCCTTTTTGAAACACGTCGATTTTTACAAAGCTCATCGGTCTGAAAAGCGAGGTGTGCTCTGATTGGCCAGCTATTCAGTGCGTTGTGATTGGCCGAATTCCTCAAGCGTGTGACGGAAATGTTACACCCCTTACCATATTGTTGATGCCATGTCCCGGAGCGACGAGACAAAACCAATAAAACCCATTATAAACGAGACATTTGTTGCATCCAGTGGGGACATAATTACTGATTATAATGACTTATACTGTCTTTTTACGCGTTGCGTTGCATCGCGCCGCGTAAACATAAAACCATCTCTGCATTTGTGATCGGAGAAATGACAAACAACAAGCACTACTCTGCACTGCTCAAAACTCGCGTTTGAATCATCAGTGGAAAATTCTATAAATATGAAAACGTACTTACAGACTGTGATTCAGAACAGCCGGCATTGTAGTCTAACGTTACTCTCCCAGGATCAGGAAACAGTCCTCCATAAAATGCGCTGCACACATCTGAATATTTGGGTTGAAGTGTTCTGGAACAGTGTTGTAAATACAACTTAATCAATAATTTCTAGTCGTGTCCTCTTTTGGAAGGCCAAACAAAGCATTTTCGCTTTCACAACGAGAAACACAGCGTCTTCACGACATGGCGGCGGCGACAGCAACAATACTACAG
>NW_015546094.1:0-9024 GCF_001515605.1 Sinocyclocheilus anshuiensis | reverse complement strand
CACTCCAAAGAGAAAGGAAAACTTGAAATCGCATCATATGACCCCTTTAAGAAGTGACTGGATATATCAGTTGTTTTTAAAGGGGGCATCGGATGCCCATTTTCCACAAGTTGCTATGATTCTTTAGGGTCTTGATGAAATGTCTGCAACATACTTTGGTTAAAATTCATCAATGGTCACATAAAACAACACCCTTTTTACCTTGTCAAAAACACTTATAGTAAACAGCAACCACTACAGTATCTGTGAAGGACCTGCAGGATGTAAGACTTGCATAATTGACACACTACTGTACTGCCCTTGTTTTGCACTCAGATTGTGTGAAGGTATATTCATTAAGTCCCTTAATAGCCTATTTGGGTAAAAAAGTAAAATGTCATTAACATAATATTGCATAATATTCTGGTTTCTGGTATCAGGGTACTATATTTTTGGTCAAAGCAGTTCTGATAATATTTTGTCCATTTCAGAAATGTACCAAAATGTAACTGGTTGCATTAATATTTTTGCTTTCTCTTTGCCCTCAGTTACAGAATAGAGAGACATCTTATAGTAGAACATATTATCCGCAAATTGAAAACACTGAAAACAACACATTCTCACTCTTTGCACACTGATTAATGTTATAGGACAACAAAGAAGTTCCTCGGTTTGAACTGCTTGATATTACTATGATTTCATCATGTGGAAGGAACTCATGCTATACTGTACAGTTCATGTCAGGAGGAACTTTGGCTTTTTCGGTTGTAAAGCTGCATAAAAAGTTCAAATATATGACTAACTCTTCATACTTCCTTAGCAAACATTGCTAATGGACTATTGTTGTTGGTGGGAAAGGAGCTACTATAAAAATTACATACTTTCCCTAAATAGAGGAAGAGAAGCAGTGGAAAGATGTGTGTGAGTGATGTGGCACTTCCTGTCAGACTTCCTCTCTGGCTCATCTGTAGCTGGTCATAAGACCAAATCATAGTAACCAGAATCAGTGAATGTTGTCATTTTTGTACATTAAAATGTGTTTGTACCATGACATCTAAGTACCATGAGAGATATAGAAAGCAGAGCAGATGGCTCCTTGTGCTTTTGAATCGCTCTCGCGGTATTTTGATGTCATACAACGATTGATCTGCACAGCGCAAACAGCCAAAACCTGGTTATTTTAGGCAATTTAGAAATCCTGGGCAGAACGTGTCCATGGAAAGTGGCACATCTGCTCACCTTACAATAAACGCTAAAGAAAACAAGTGGGTTTTCAGAAGAGATTAAAGAACCAATAAAGATGGAGCAGCTCTGAGGTGTGCTGGCAGGCTGTTCCACAATCTAAGGCCCATCACCAAAAAAGCTCTATCTCCTCTGCGTTTCAACCTTGTGCAAGGAACCATAAGTAGGTTTTGATTACCAGATCTTAAATCTCTGGTAGGGCTATAAGTATGCAGCAATTCCGATAAGTAACGTGCGGCAAGGTTGTGTAAATATTTATATACAAATAAGAGAATAAATTAAAATTTATCCTAAAATGTACTGCGTAGCGTCTGGACCAATCAAACACACAATTTTTTATTTGATTTACTCAGAAAGGCAGAACAGGCCTCTGGTTCCATGGCAACCAAGGCTGATATCACTGGTTTTATTGCTCAAAGGAATGCAAGCAGAGAAGCGGGCACCAGGAAAGACACACAATGCCCAAAAATGGACTATTCTCTAATTAATTCATAGAAAAACCTTTCTGTGAATGAACACACATATCCTTCAGGTCATTGTGTATGTTGTCTTTGATATTTTATACTGTTTTATGCAGGCTTATGATGGAACCACTCGCTCCTGTCATCTTACCTATATGTAATCCTACCATGTTTAGTATCTATGAATTAGTCTTCTGATGATCTAAACGAGAGTGTATATTATATGTTGGTACATAGGCAATATATTAGTGTCCTGAGAATCTTTAGTAATTTCGATTCAAGTTCCATATGCAAATTACCATGCTTCCACACAAAGAGTCATAAAACTCCCCAGTATTTCCAAACTCCCACTTGGTAGTTCCGACTTTCTCATTGGACAAGCACATCTTGAGAGGCGTGAATCTTCTCAGACCTTAAAAGCGCTATATAAATAAAGGTGACTTGACTTGACTATAACATTATATTAAATGTAATTGTTCTTCACAAATCTATAGCTACAGAAGGGAAGAACTGGCAAACACCATTGTCCTTTAATGTTTATTTAAGCATGCCTGTAATCTAGACACGACCCTTTTCTTTGAAATACTGACAGGCCTATGAATCTTTCAGAAGATATTATCTCATATCAAGTGTGAAGAGATATGATTTCCTAATGACTTTACCCATAATGCATACCTTTATGTGTCCTCTTTCACTGACTGAAGCTAATTACTAATAAATGTCGCTCTTTCACCAAGCCCCATCCTTCACCCACTCATAACTCGTGACTACAATACAAAGCTAAACCACCTTTCCCGGTCTGATGCAACCCTGGAGGAAAGGATGTCCATATTAGGACTTCCACAGCCACTTTAGAGAGAGACAGGCAACACAAGACATCACTGTAATTTTTTTTCTCACATGACTTCCAAGATATGATGCAACATAACAGACATATTTCTAGTCAGCTGTATGGATGGCTGTTACATCTGTTTGCAAAGGCAGAAAACAGTGAAGAAGATATCATAATAAGATTATTCTCACCTGCACCTGCATTCAAAATTCATTGCAAGATCATTTGAAGTATATCAAAATCAGACCAATGAGACATAAAACCTACTGTTGAGCCTTGAATACAGCAAATGAGAAATGTATAAAAAATCCATGTAAATGGAGAGGATCTATCATTAGCTCAGTCAAATAAACAGAAGTCAATGGAAAGTCCCCATGAGGATGCATGAACAAATGTGTGTGTGGTGGACTCCTGACAATTCCAGTGCAGCTTTAACCTAAATCCATTAGCTTGAATCACTCGAGAGAGTACTGCAGTCTTCTCAGTTTAACAGTATTTGAGGATTACTGACAAACAACATCCTCTCAAAGGAGACAGTAAGGACTACCTCTTATTCCATAATTCCACATTCTTATTTCATAATTACGTTTTGAGGGGAAACTAGTAGATAGAAATGTAGAAAATTCAGTAGTGTTTAAAAAGCTTACCCAGATATTTTAAACAGCTTCCTTTCAAAAGAAGCACTCTCTATTTCTACTGGATATGTCCTTCCTCTGACAGATACTTGCAGACCACAGACCAATCAATGAGACTGTTTAGGAAACCACATTTGTCAGCAGTGTACTCAACTTAACAGGTCACATGTGATTGTCTGTTCACTACGTACAGTATGCAATATGTAAGTAAGGTACTATTTCAATGGTTTATACGTTTTATGTAGTTTTATATTTTTATTGGCCATCTCAGTTTTGTCCTGATCTGACCTATAGGCCGTCATGAATGCTACTGCTGGATAGGGGATTCACCCTGCTGCTTTCCCAATAAACAGGTGTGACTTGCAGTCCTTATACTACAAATACGTATATGTGAGCCAGAAAGCTGCGAGCCTAGCCAAAGCCACAATTCTTTGTAACCAGCCATTCAGAACTTCTACTAGCCAAAACAAAATTATCAGGAATAAAACAGATTCCAGGTCACAGCAGAGCTTTGAATATTTATTATTAAATCTGGTTCTGAGTCATTGAATTGAATCATTGAATCAGCTTTACAACAGTCAATCACAGTAGTCAACATTTGAAGTGGATCAAAACCTTTCATCAAAGTTGTCCTAAAACAAAAACGATGCCCGTTCTTTTCTTAGGACAACTTTGATTAACTTTTTTGATCCACTTCAAATGTTGACTATTATAAATATCATTAAAATAAAACCTGATTAGCTCTAACAGTTTTATTCTTTATATAAATATATATGTAATCCCAGACAGGAACAGTTTCTGAAATATGTTGTTTTTTCTTAAAATTTGGTTTCACAGAACTTGGCACCAAAATGTTAGTTCTGGGTTGTGTATGACTCATTTTCGGTGTTTATGGGGAAATTTGATTTTTTTGGAATTAACTACACCTGAAATTGAGGAGGTTTTTGTGGAAGCCCCTCAGGAAGACTTTTGCACTGACATTTTTTGAACATCTAAAGGGGCTGTAATATTATTATATATTATGTAATATTAGTATTTTTTTGCTAATGTAACCTAATTCACAGGCATTGCTCAAACACTTTGAAATGATGTTATATTGTCTTCTCTCTTCAGAAAAACGTCCATCATGTATTGCCAGTAAACACACTTCATCTCAGTAAAGTGACTTAAGTTGCTGTTTCTTATATTTAATCTTTTTCCATCAACACTTTGGCTGGGTGGTCATTTTTACTTTGGACAGCAAGTGGCCTTTAAGTATCCCCCTTGTAACTCCCTCACCATGCCTTGGCAATCATCTAGCAACATGGTCCAGCCTTATCCCAACACAAACATTGTAGCAATGTCAGTGTTGGTCCTTTTGACTTGAGACAATATACTGAGGCCTATTAGGAGCTCTAGCCAATTTTCTGTACCAGAACATCAAAATATACTGATTTGTTTCACTTGGACCAGTGTACTCATGTTATGGACGGAGCCCAGGGATATTTTGATAAATAACGCCCCATAACCAAAAAATGGGAACTGCAGTGTCTGAGGTTTACACAGTTCATAATTCATGTAATCCTAATGATTAAAGCACAGTCTTTATACAGTATGCAATGCATGGTTTTGACTTATGATAATACGGGGGGCTAGAGTACCACACGTAGCAAAAGTGTGAGGTGTTTGAAGTGTTTCCTGTCTTTCATAATTCCAGTCTTTGGCACTATCAGATGAAAAGGTTAAACATGAGCCCCAAGATAACAAACAAGATAAGCAAGGTCTTATCAAATTTTATTGACAGAAAGCCCTTCAACAAGATAGGTAGCTAGATAGCAAAGTCAAAATGAAAAAAAAAAAAAAATCAACAAGATAGGTAGCTAGATAAAAGAAAAAAAAAAAAAAAAAAAAAAAAAGATTGAAAAGGTTACATTATATAACAAAATACTTTTGAAAAATAATGTATAAAAATACATTCATAATGTATTTTTTTATGTATATTCATAATGCTTACACAGCTAATGACAGAAATATAATACATTTAGCATAATTCTCTACAAGAAGTGCAAATTTCATCTCACAATACAATGCCAGCTAAACTTATTATTCATCAATATCATATTATTACACACAATATGACGTTGGCCCGGTTTCACAGACGGGGCTTAGACTAAGCCAGGATTAGACCATAGTTCAATTAGGACATTTAAGCAATTTTTATAAACATGCTTAGAAAAAAAACTGGTGTGCATCTTGAGACAAAACAAAGGCACTGATATATTTTAAGATCAGTCAGTGCAAGTTTATTTGTTGAAACAGCTCAGACTTACATTTTAGTCTAGGACTAGGCTTAAGCCTTGTCTGTAAAACCAGGGGAAAGTGTAACAGCATCCTTTCTTTTTAAGGAATGATAGTCAGTACACAAACCAATAGTATGCAATATAAAGAGTACTTTATCATATATAGCTTGGCACACAGCAACAAAACCAATTCGATTAACTCTGGGTATACATACGGTCAAAGTATTTTTTATGCAAGACAGTTTGCTGTCAGAAAAAAAGTTCAATGGCAGTACCCTCAAAAGTACTTCTTTGTACTTTATCTATCCCTTACGGTACTAATGCACAGCTTAGGAGCAGACAATGTAAAAAGATGTACATTTGATTGTACTGTACCCTTTGATAAGTTTTCTTTGGATTAAACTAGTAATGCATTAGATGTGTGTACTCACTGGCACAGCATTTCATTGCATTTTGCTTCCACAGCGGCAACTTAAATACTTGCCCTGGTTGTACAGATACTTTGCTCCGCAAAGCCTTAGACTTTAGAGAGGGTTCACACTGACAAAACAGACATTATTCATTTTCATCATGATTGCAATTTCTGGTCAAAACTTTATGCAAATGAATAGTAATGTGATGCAGTGATTACCAATGTCATGATACAGGATACAACAGAAAATTACGATCACCCACAAGAAAAGAGACAATCTCCAGCAATTTAAATGCTGTCAGTGTGAACGTGGCTTTAGGCAGTGAAGTGGTGTTGACGGTTTAAACATTATCCAAAGTAAATATAGATCTGTGTGCCATGCTACATTTATATATACACAATTTAAGAGCTTAATAAAAAGTATTACAAAATGGTAATACAAGAAAATTAAAAACACATACATGCCACCTTGACATCTGTATAACGAGTGCTTGATAACCAGATTTATGATAAAATTTGCAAAATTTAATCCCGAAAATGTACTTTGTTAAATAAATACATGTAGATGTAATGCAACATGTAATACAAATCTGGAAGACTTCAGTTTTCTCACTAATACCACTTAGTGAGATCTTTATTAAATTTAGTATCATCATTCATTTACTAATACATTTAAGGAAAAACTGTGCATGTCAGTATATAGATATATTAATTTTTTTATATTTATTTATGATTTATGTATATGATATATATATATATATATATATAATACAACGCTAAATAAAATGATCTAATTCATCATTATTAAAATTTGTTTTAGATAATGCAATTTTTCTTAATTTCAGTGTCAGTGTCCTCTATAGCTCTGTATGTCATGTAGCACAAGACAGATTTAAGGTTACATTGGATTAAAAAGCACACACAAAGCTCTACAATCCATAAAAGTTAGATGCTAAAAACTACTAAAACAACGTTTGTGAAAATCATACAAGAAAAAAAAGTGGAAATAAAGAAAGTACGATAGTGATTATTTTGGTCATTTAAAGTTTTTGCCAAAGTGGCTTATATAACATGTATTCCAGGCACAGTCCCTCTGGAGGAACCTGAGGTGATTTGCTCGAAGGCACAAATCATTGCCACTAAAGTACATCTTTTTGTTTACAGAAGCATTTTGCCCTGTGGTAAAAAAAAATCAAAAGTCTTTCAGTCATCATTTGTGAAATTGCTAAAATAGCTAAATAGCTAAAATAATAAAAATTGTGCCTGTGTCCAAATATATATGGACCTAACTGTTTACACACACACACACACACACACACACACACACACACACAAATAATGTAATTGCACCAGTTACATGAATGAAATGTTCTTTATTTCTTCTAATAGGACAGAAGGACAATGTCATCTTTACATATTAAACCCAACTTTGTAAAAGGCACTCACCTTTTTCCAATGACCAAAATGGCGGTACATACTCCAACAACCACGATTATGATTAAAGCAATCACCCAGGCAGGTAAATCTGTTGATCATACATGTAAAAAGATAAGAAGATTATAGAAGATTTAGATTTTAAGGTGAAATATCAGACTTTTAAAGGTTTAAAACTATTACGCTTACTGTTGCCATCATGGCTGCCATCTTGTTCATCCCATGTTGTATTATTTCTTGGCAGGGGGTCACGTGCTGCTGAATGTTTCAAATCTGTAACTTCAGACAAATACAAGCAAAAGCATAGGCCTACTTAATACACAGAAAAGTACTAGTTTATAGAGCATGTGTGGTGCAAGGTTTCATAATGCTTACCTGTATAATTGATAACACAGCTACACTGTAAGAGAAGAAAAATTATATTTTAGAACCTGGTCTGTTCTAATGGCATGGCAATGTAGCACAGCTTTAAGAGCCACACAGACAGGCTTATTCATTGTGTGTAAATGAAACCGACACTCATTACTACCTTGCCACAGTCAAGTTGCCACTGCAGATTCTCGCAGACACGGATTGTCAGATTCTGAGGCGTTACATCCACTACAACCGGTAACCTCCTTCCACCGGCATTCGGAGTTGAGTCGACAATAAACGTCCCATTCTATACAGACAACAGCAAACCGAGGAGTTACTAAACATTTGACTGTTTTTAAATGAGAACGTCTACAATTAAATCCAGAACAGCAAACGTTCCCACCTGATAGTACCATCCTTGTTCGCACTTTTCAGAGCACGGGATCTCCGGCGGCACAGTGTATATGTATCCATGGGACGAGCGCAGGCTCTCGCACGTTATTTCCTGATTTGCAGGGCATTCTGATGAGTAACACATAACCCCATTTAATTACACGACATGTTTTATATTCTTTTAAGATTCATTAGCGAGTTTCAAACTAAATAAAGATCAATGTACGGAATTCACCATGCTTAGATTTTATGAAAAAATAAATGTTTGTTACAGTGGGAAAAACGTTTACCGTTACATGCCGCAGACGCACACCTCGCAAGAGTAAAAATAAATGCTGACAGTATTGTCTTAAAACTGGCCTTCGGATGCATCGCTGCTGTCACGAACGTGAACTACTGCCGCGGAACTCACACACTGACTCGAGCGAGGAAGAGGCAGAGCTTTTATAGTGGGCGCGGTCTTCAGCGTGGCTCGAACCACGTACAGCCAATCATAGCAAAATACCGTGATCTTCATGCAAAATACACGAACCCACCCACACCCGCACAACTGAGAGGGAGGCGAGCGCTAGAGAAGCAAACTAACTTCAAAACAGTGACGGCGCTACACCGGGGCTAGGGGGGGTTATAGCCCCGTCAGAATTTTGAATAGCCCCGGTTGGACTGCAGGGTCGCTACTTTAATCGTAGATGGTATGAGGATTACAACTGGCTGGAATATTCTATTTTAAAGGACTGGGCTTTCTGCTTCGCATGCCGCCACTTTCAACGTCCAGGAAACCATGGAGAGAAGACAGCATTTACCCAGGACGGCTATTTCTTTATGAAGTAACTCTGACGTCATCAATATCATTTATTTGCCTGCTTCAAAAACCTTCTCTCAAGAATAAATCAGCATTACACTTGCACTGTGACCAGGCAGGGTCATCAAAATGTAGCTTACCGTCTTAGCCTCTATAGAAACTGTGTCTGAACCTTCTGGGTTGCTGTCATCTCATATATAT
>NW_015546093.1:840635-857667 GCF_001515605.1 Sinocyclocheilus anshuiensis | reverse complement strand
AAATGGAGGTTTTTCTTTTGTCTGCAGTGGAGCGTTTCATGGAGTAGAGAGGTGCATTGCTCTGCATAAATGTGTCCTTTAATTTCAACTATGTCCAGTATTCAAGAAAAAATTTAAAGAAAATAAAGTGCACTGTGGAATCACCCAGTATTTTTTTCCCACATGCTTCAACAAACATTTTCACAGTGGCCAACTGAGGTTGGATTATGTGTAACAAATGTTGTATCCTTGTTCCTTTTTGGTTCAAAGACCTGATAGTCCTCCGATCTGTTTATGAGTGCCTCAGCTTTTCTTAGGTTAGGCGGAATCTAGTGTTTGCTTAAATGTAACATTTTATTGGCAAAGTGTATGTCTTGGTATTTCCAAGTCCACATTCACACTAGATTGTGCAACTAGTGTTTGGCTAGTAGTAGGTATTGTGGTGCGCAAAGTTTAATATGATATTTGACACTGAAATCATGGTTATTAAAGATGATACAGTTTTTTTTTTTTTTTTATTAACTTGAGTTCAAAAGTTCATGACTCACTTAAAATCACTTAAAATGAAAAATGATACATTTTTTTTTTTTTTTTTTATTAACTTGAGTTCAAAAGTTCATGACTCACTTAAAATCACTTAAAATGTTCCAAATAAACATTATAAATGTCTGGCACGTCACAGTCTCACCAGCTGGCAGCACTTGTAATTCAGTTTGGTAAACATAAATTGACATCCTGTGCCATGATGAGGTTATGTCTCTTTAAAGACACTGTGATGAATTGTTTCCAGTGCACATTATCTACTTCGTTTTTTGGAAGATTTGTTTTAGCCTGAAGCGATACTGTAAAGCGAGAGAACAACAGCTGGTGTGCCAGTTCTCAGGTGCTCACCACATACCTCACCTGCCTCCCAGGCCTGATTCAGCTGTCTGCTTGCCATTAGGCTAGTTTGTGGAAAAATGCTAGCAAAAGGCCTTTACCATATTCGGCTGTGCAAAACGAGTAATATAAGCACACTGACTGAAATTAAAACAAAAGTTTAATGGCATAGAAATCAGAGGTTAGTTCCACAAATCTTAACATATACAGTGGAATCCAAATTCTAGAGTTTAAAATATATTTTCAATCATGGAAATAAAATAAAAAAAGTAAAACGAAGACATTTTATGATATTTCAGGTAAAATTAGTTTGATCAAGCAAGGAGGGGGTGGAGGGATTTAAATGTATCAATTTAATATCATTCGATTTTTTTTATATCCGTTTATTTTTACTTGATTTATTTTATATTAGTTTATCAGTTCAGTATCATTATATATAATAAATTATGATAATAAAATAAATTTTTAAATAAAAATATATATGTAATTTATTCATGTAAAATTACATTATATTTTAAATATGCTAAACTGAAGTATTTTTATTATAAGAAACTTTTTTTTTTTGAGCGACATTAAAGGTTAATTATCTTGTTTGGTTTCTGTGCACATCTGCTCCATATTCAATCTGAAGTACAGATGTTCTACATTGTATGTTCCTGAAATATCTGAAAATAGGGTATTTTAGGCACAATTCTAGTCTTTTTGTTGGCGTTGAGGTACTTTCCCTCATTGTGATCATTGTGAAAATTTCCTAGCAGCTAAAAATGGAATCCGTCATTCACTGCATGCTTCTCAAGGTCATTATGGGATGCATTCGCTTGCCTGTGTAATATATTTCATAAAATTAGCATTGATTTAAGGCATCATTGCTTCCAGTAAATGGATCACTTAATTTGGAATCTACCATGAGTGAAAGTCTTAAATATGTTGAGTCACCCCCATGTGTCCATTAGTAGAATAACAATATCAGCATCTGTTTCTTTGTTCATAATTGTTTGTATTCGGAAGAAAGCCTATTTTGAATGCAACTACTATAAATATACACTAGCCTTGAGGTCAGTAAAAAAAAATATTTTTGGAAAGAAATTAATACATTTATTCAGCAAGGAAGCATTAAATTGATCAAAAATGGACAGGAAAAACATATGTAATGTTACAGAAGATTTCTTTTTTAAATAAATGCTGTTCTTTTGAAGTTTTTATTTATCAAAGAATTCTGAAAAAAGTATAAAGTAAAAAAAAAAAAACTATATCAGCATAACTGTTTGCAACATTGATGATAATAAATATTTATTGAGAACCAAATCAGCATATTAAAATTATTTCAGAAGGGTTATGTGACACTGAAGACTGTAATATTACATTCAAAAACAAAAGTCTTCAGTTCTTTGGAAGTGGAATCCCCACCGCTGATTGGCTTTGTCTACTTGTTCCTGTGTGCAGTAGTCAGTAGTCCTGCAGGAAGACAGACGCCAGGTTCCTGAGGCGCGGGTTCTGTGTGAGGGAGAAGCGCAGCATGCACTGCACCACTGCGCTGTCTGTGGTCTCAGCGCGCGAGGTTGCTGTGGTGAGGTTCATTAATGTGATGGCAGAGAGAACCGTCTCATCTGTGTTACTCGACAGGCAGGATATCACTAATGGGACTCCGCCGCTTTTCAGGATCAGATCACGGGACTCCCGCTCCTTACTGAAGTTACACAAACCACCTGTAGGATTTCAAACACTCTGTTGGTTCATGTGAATAGATTATAATAACAGCAATTACAACAGCTATACTAACCAATTCCAAACTCCACAAAGTTCTCATTCTCTTCTGTCAGCATGTCCAAGAAGAGCTCATTGACCTGGAGCAATCGCAGCGCTTCAATGTTGGATGGATTGTAGGCAAAGTTGGCCAGGTTTGCCGAGAAGGGTCTGGCTGCATCTGGCGCTTGCACTCTCAGGCTTGCACTCTCAGACGTCGCAGGTATCGGAGAGTGCAAGTGGCGATTGCAAGGGACTTCGTAATTTAGTTTCTTTTTTCTTGTCTTCACTACCTGGCTACTGTTGTAAAATGTTGAGAGATTCAAACAAAAAGTCATCAATAAATAGAACAAAATAAAAAATAATAAAGACCGCAAGTGACATCGCTAGCGGAAGTGCAAGTGTCTGTGAGTGCAAGCCTGAGAGTGCAAGCGCCAGCTGCAGCCAGACCCTTTTGGGTTTGCCAGCACTTGCTCTTTAGCCTCTGCCAAGAAACGAATGACAGTACATAATAACCTAGTAACCTAATACCTTTTTTTTAGAAAGACAGCTGTAAATAATAACTCTATGTACTGATTATATTCTGTCAAGTAAAGGAATATAGCATGTGCAAACTGCTTCAAGCACAAATATTTAAATATGTAGTGTGTCTGCAAACATTGGCATACCCTCACTGTCAGTGTCCTGAAACTCTGTGACCAGACCCTGCAGGTACTCAAACCTGTCAGACACTGAGAAGCGATTCTTTCCTGCCATCACAGAGGAATCATGGGTAACATGGGTTTAACACCTACAGACAGACCAACCGACTGTCATGGACAGACAGATAGAACTGTAATACAAATATACTATAATAAGAGCTGGGTAGATTACTTGAAATTTGTAATCCGTTACCAATTCCAAATTGCATGACAAAAAATGTAGTTGGTAACAATCCATTACATTACACATTTTAGGTAATATAATCTGACTACTTTTTGATTACTTTTAGATTACTTTTGACCTAACTCATTTATCATATTGATTTAAATAGGATAATCTTGAATCTACCATATTGATATAAAAATGCAAAGAAAAATAAAATGTTTTTGTTATTAACATAATGAAGTACACTAAGCATTACATTACGTCAAGGTTTCCCAAACTGGGGCTCTTGAAAGAACTACAGGGGGTTCGAGAGTTTAATGAAAAGCTAATAATTAAAACATAAAAATGTAAAATTTAATCATTTTAAAATAACAACTATCATGTAAAACTCGAGAAAATTGTAGCGCTCCAAAAAAAAAGTTCCTTGTACTGCAGGTGCGTAGAGCCAGTAGGATATTTGAAAATGAGCAAGAGGGTGGCTAACCGCACACTGATCCACTCAAGACTAAAAAGTCTACAAAAACATCTTTTAAATTTGTATAAATTGCATTGTGCAAAAGTGTATGTGAATTAAAAAAAATGGACACGAGCAAGCAAGCAAACGTTTCTGCACATTGCTATCTTCAGTGCTCACTTAACAAACAACAATCACCCTTTTTAAGTCAAACAACAGTCACCCTTTTTAAGTAGGTCAACAATTAAAGACAATCAGCTGAATTCAATTATCTCAGGTAAACCTCAATTAATCACAAGCAGAATTCCAAGAAAGTTTGATCATTCACATATATAGCAGAAATTTACAAGTATACAACTTCAAAGAATGATCAAACATTACAAATACAACAAACACAGCAGGAGAGAGAGAAGATAAAGCAGTAATGACAATACCAATTTTTTACAAAAAACAAGAGTTCTAGTTCTTCATTCATACCCTCCGGAAATAAAGATTTAAGTTCAAAGATCCAGAAAGCCTCCCTTTGCAACAACTTCTTATCTCTATCTCCGCCTCTTCTATGAGGTAGAATCCTCTCGATGCCCAGGAACTTCATGTCAGACAAAGAGTGGTTGGCAGACTTAAAGTGATGAGAAATTGAAGATGTATCATCCTGTCTCCTAATGGCACTTGTGTGTTCAATCATTCTTGTGCGTAATGCACATATAGTTTTGCCAACATATAGTTGTAAACATGGACATGATAATGTAAATAACATATGTACTCTTACAAGTGATCAATTGTCTAATCTTATAGGTTTTTAGTGTACGAGGATGTGTAAATGATTTACATTTAACATACTTAGTACAGGAAGTACAGTTGTGACATGGAAAATTACCATGGGTATCGACAAGAGTAGTCGGAGAAGAGATGTGGGTGTCAGCATGTCAGTGATTGATCACTAAATACATTCAATAACTGGGGATCACTTTGGATAATGTGCCAATTACTCTTGATAATAGTTTTAATGTCATTACTCAGTGGACTCTATGTGGATTTAAACATACATGAAAAATTCTTGTTTCTTTTATAGTCAAATTTCTTTCCTCTTGTTTTTGTAAGCTAGAAACCTTCTCAAGTGCAGTGTCAAGCCACTTATTAGGATAACCCCGTGATTTAAAGTCCATATACAAGCTCTGGGCTTTAGCCTCAAAATCCTCTCCTGCTGTGTTTGTTGTATTTGTAATGTTTGGTCATTCTTTGAAGTTGTATACTTGTAAATTTCTGCTATATATGTGAATGATCAAACTTTCTTGGAATTCTGCTTGTGATTAATTGAGGTTTACCTGAGATAACTGAATTCAGTTGATTGTCTTTAATTGTTGACCTACTTAAAAAGGGTGAATGTTGTTTGTTAAGTGAGCACTGAAGATAGCAATGTGCAGAAATGTTTGCTTGCTTGTTTCCATTTTTTTAAATTCACATACACTTTTGCACAATGCAGTTTATAAAAATTAAAAATATGTTTTTGTAGACTTTTTAGTCTTGAGTGGATCAGTGTGCGGTTAGCCATCCTCTTGCTCATTTTCAAATAACTATCAAAATAAAACACTTACTAAAAAATAATTTAGTTTAAGATTTATTTTAATTTAATTTAAGATAATTAAAATAAAAATTAAGGTGTTCATCAGTAGTTAATGCAAGAAATGTTGAGAAAACACTTCAAACTGAAATGATTTTTGTAAATCCAGTGGTCAAATGCTGTGTGGACTCTCAGCTGGCCGTGTAATTACAGCCACCTGATCCTGACTGGTCTTTGTGTGAATGTCCACAAAACTGGAGGACTTTCTAATGTAGTATAACTGGTAGGATATTTTAGAAAGGAACACTTAAAAGATGAAAAAGAGGAATTAGGGAGAATCAATAAATTTTGAATAATTTATTGCTATTGTGTGAATAATGTGTAATCATGTAATCAATAAAAAAGTAACTATAGTCTGATTATGAGTATTTTAAAATGTAATTTAATCTAATTACAAGTACTATTTTTGGAATCTAAATACGTAATCCAGATTATGTAATCAGTTACTACCAGCTCTGCCTATATTATATTACAAGAAAGTTCGTTATACTGTTTTTTATTACACCGTATACAACAAAAAGTTTGTTTTACTGATGTAACAGACTGATAGCCAACAATAATAGCAATAAAGGCGAGATGAGACTGCTGCAAGTGACAACGTACTTGTGCAGAATAACGCTGACGAAAGTTATTCTTGCTTCTGCAATAAACTTTGAATTGCATATTTACAGAAACGGTTTGTATACGGATAGTAAATCCAGATGCATTTCATCCAGAATGTCATGATTTGATCAAGGAGGAGTTTCGCATCACATGCTCTGCGCGTCTGGTCCGTCAGGAAATACTTCCCCCGTCATCTGGAGTTCCTTTGATCCCTCATTAATGTGCGTATAAGTAGCCTATCATATAATAACAAAACAGTTTACTGTGTAAACTATTCAGAACATCCCCCTGATTCTTAAGGCAATATCGCGAATAAATGAAGTAATCTATTTTTGAACGCACGAGCCGGAAGTAATGCTTGGGGTTGATATGTGCAGTATTATATATTCATCCGTGTGGAGGTCAGAATTAGTTTCGCTGAGACTTTTGCTGTTTTGTCTGCTTGCTTACACGAAGACTATACAATTTCAGCATGAAACAGTCCAAACTGTCCACTGGAAAGCGCCTCACAAAACCAATTCTTTTTGGGACACTGCTAGTAGGTTTGGCCACGGCATTTCTGAATAGGTGAGATAACACCCCCCCTTGACATTGACACAACGTGCACATCTGTATATAATAATGTTTAGACGATAAAACAATACACAATATTGTGCAGTTTGTCCGTGTTAAAATGAGTCCTGACAAAACACTGCGGATACATTATCAAATATAACATATATAAGGATCAATCCAAGAATCTGAAGGCTTTGATTACCTGGTTAAGGTGTGTTTGATTAGTCTGAGATTCAGTATGCAATTATGTGTGAACAAAACTAGTTGTGATTCAGTACAGGCGTTATCTGTGTTGGTTACTGTACATTCGAATGCTGAACATTCTAGCAGAATAACTGAACATCTGAAATAATGGACTAAACAGTGTATGCCAAGTGGTTAAACCTGAACTGCAAAGTAAATGTAGAAAATTAAATGATACTAAATTGCAGTTATTGTGAATTAATTGCAGAATAAATGCATGCAATGTAATGCTTTTTAAATGATTATCATTATAGTGCTGCCTACAAGCGTTGTAACTTAATAAGATCTTTGCTGTTGGGTCTGCTCATTCATATCATTATTCTGCCTTATGCATGAAGACATTTGTTCATGGAGGACCTTGCAGATCTCAGGGAGCAGGAACGATCCCGCAATGAGGCCAAACGGCTGGAGGTGCTGGAGAGGAGGAGGAGACAAATAGATGAGCATGCAGAGAAGAGTGCAGGGGACAGGTGAGACGACTGAATGGAAGCCTGCAGGAAACCAACACTGAAGAAAACATGGGACATTTTTGCCTATAAGGATTTGTGAAGTGTTATAAAACTTTTCCTTGATTGTTCTGTTATTGCTGTAATGGGACAGAAGTTGCATGGAAAGTCTAAGAGTGATATAGCAAGCAATGATTTGAATTGATTGCCTTGATCATATTTAGCAGTAACGGCTGGATTTGCAAGAGGATTATACATTACACAAATGTAAGATGCAAATGGTGGTAATTATTAGTGGGCCAAATAAATATGTATGTGCCTCATTCCTGCCACTGACAAAATCTACTTGGATTTGATTGAAAATATATATAAAAAATATATATTTTATTTATCAAACAATTTATGAATATTAGAAAAGACCTAGTTAAAAGTTAAAAACCTAAAAAAAATAAATTTGCTCAATTTTTTGAATATTTTATGTCCCATTTAAACAATTTTTTGAATATTACAAATGTTGTTACACTGTGCAGTTGGCAATAAAGCCTTATTCTAAATTTATTCTATTGTTACACTGCAGCTGGCATCAGTGTTATTGTTAAGTAAATCTGCTAAAAATAGTTTTTGTTAATTTGAATAAAGCTGAAATAAAAATATTAGATAAAAACATAGCTGAAAATTAGGAAAGTTGAAAGTGCTAAAAAGTTGAAGTACTAAAATTACTAAAACTGAAATAAAAATAAACCCAAGACAAGTACAAGACCAATAAAAAGCACATAACAAAATTCCTAAAACTTAATATTTACTAAAATTACTAATTACTAGAATTAAAAAAAACTAAATCTATAAAAATATTTAGAAATATTAATAGATACTATAATAGTGTATATATAAATAATACTACAATAACACTGGCTGGCATAAAAGCCTTATTCTGAAGTCCTTTTAACTGTAAGATTTTTCAGTGGTAACACCACAGTTAACATTTTTGTGTTCGTTACAATAACACAGACTTGTGAGAAAACTACCATTTATTTGAGCACACAAAAGTAACAAAAAGTGCTTTTAGAACACATTGCACTATTCAAACCAAAATGAACAAGATTTGTCATTCACAACAAGGAGAAAAAATAAGGTATGTATATTCCAACAAATACTATGAGGCTGGGAAACCAACCTGAGACTAAATAGCAAATGCATCATACAGTATTACTACAGCAGTCGATTGTCAACATGACAGAACCAGTGTTTAACATGCAAACCTGCTGGAGCCAAAACACACCTTTCATGTGCAACTCCAAATATCTTTCACGCTTACACCAGGCCACGTATCAGGGGAAGTTTACCCATCAGAGGCACACATTAGCACTTACTATAGATCCTACTGGGAAAAAAAAGACAGAAGAATTGGGGATAAAACTGGAAACCAGTTTTCATGACATATAAGTGCACATGTAAGTCTAGATAGTCAGATCTCCACCGTTCATCTTCATTTCTCCTTCAATATACAGTATATCATATATATATATATATATATATATCAGGTCTACCTTCTTGTACACAAACACTGCATGTGTCTTAAATGATTTTAGCAAATGGCTGCAATATAACAAAGAGTGAAAAATTTAAGGGGGTCTGAATACTTTCCGTACCCACTGTATATTAATAGTGTAAAATCCCTCTGTTTTTAGCTTTCACATATATTTCCATCCAACACTATAGCAATAAATACATTTTTGGACCGTGGTAAAAGACATCACATTTGCAAAGAACAGTGAAAACTAAATTAAATATGTACATATATGCTTATATCTAAATTAACAGTAACCATAAATATATTAGATGGGTTTATACATTTTTTATGAACTATTAACAAGTACTTCAGCAGTAAAATGTAGGATATTGCAACATAGAGACTAGTATGAGGTGCTGCTACAGTTGGGCTACCATTACTAACTGCGATGTAACCCACTGTAATCTCGACTTTGATTCAGTAGTGTATTAAAAGGAATTGTTATATTGCTGTAAAGTGGTTATAATGGAGTTTGTGTGTGTTTGAGGGTCACACGCTGAGCACCACGCTGGATGGAGAGTTGGAGAGTGGCGGAGCTGTGATGTTCGTCACGGTGCCGGGGTCCAAACCGTTCACTCTCCTGCTGTGCTCAGAGAAACATGAGACTGAGGTTAGACGCTTCAAATGAGGCATTTGTGCCCTGTACAATACAAGCCTCCAGACCATTCATACTACTGTTAGAATTGTCGCTAGTATTTCTTTTCAGTCCACACCAACTGGATAAACTAGACAGAATTTAGCACGAAATAGCTCTATGAGACAGAAACAGGCTATTGAAAGGTTTCCCGAAACCAAATGGATAGTTAATAGGCGTAGAAAAGCTCACACACGAGTAGGTCAGAGTGAATTGGTGTAGATAAGCAAGCAGAACAAACTATAGCTCTGAAACTGTAGATTTTCTCAGGCAGAGGTCTAAAACAGCCCAGACCACTCAATACGGCCTCCGGAGACACACCAGACACAAACACTCTACTGTCCATCAGTACAAAAGTAATTTGATGACGTCCAACAGCTACGCTTCACTGTGTCTGTTCATGTTACCTTGAAACACACAAACATAATAAGTGTACTGCACCATTATAAAATCAAATCACTAAAGTGTACTGGAGACTGCGAAGGCCTGTTGTCCAGATCTAAACGCTCTGCATCATCTTAGCTCATCTATAGATCTGATAGGTCTTACGCAGCAGAAACACAAGCCCCGGGCATCCTCTCCGTGCCCTTTACCATCCACTGATACTCGAGCTACAGGACACACTGATTCAGCACTGCAGTGAATGCGTAACACTGCGGATCCTCCTCCTGATTCAATAAACCCTCAAATATTCTTGAGATGACTCTCTTTTTGTCTTCTCAAATAGATAAAATGGCAATAAAGCTTCTTATTTTGAAGAACATGCTTAAAGTCAACATGAAATTAAAATGGATTCTGTTTATTTTCATAATACGAGTTCCTGGTGTTATTATGCATAACTAATAATTTTTTTTTAAATGTTAGTCTTCCTAATATTTCGCAAATGTTTGCCTCTGAAACTATTTATTTTCAGCTGATTTCACATTTAATGCTCAGGTTTAGCTACTGTAGCTCTACTGATCTGTTTTGTACACTACAGTTAAAAATGTTTTTTTTTTTTTTTTTAAAGAAAATAATACTTTTATTCAGCAAAGATCCATTAAACTGAGCAAAAGTGATATAACGACTTACTAATAATGTTACAAAAGATTTCTATTATTTAAAAAAATCTTAATGACCAAACTTGTGAATAGTAGTATAAGTAATGCCCACTTTTCTCTTATCCGCATGAATCATAGAGGTAACCCCTATATGTTTTCTTCTCATTGAATATTTTGTTTCATTCAGAAATATGTCATATTATGGAGTAAGGCGAGTTGCAAATCTCGTTTCATGTTGACTTTAATAAGAAAAATGAACTTGATCTATCTAATAACTGTCTAATCCTGTAATTAATTTCATACCGACAGACAGATGAGAAGAGAAACTCTTAGTTTAGCACTCAGGGTGAACTCCATAAATGTGTCTTTTTTTTTTTTTTTAGAGAATGTTCATGTTTTGAATCTTCAGCCAAGAGTCAAAACACTGGCCCAGTCCTCTCACATTTAGTTAAATTAACCACATTTGAGCAAACCTATGGAGTGCACCTTCACAGACTATTTGAGCCACCACCAAGATGTTAGTGGAGATGATATGATCTTAACCTAGTGGATTATTATACTCTTAAGTCATATGTAGGGGGTTGTTAACCAGCATGCATGGACCCCCACATAAAACTGCTAGTCGGATCATTTACCCAGAAGCAACGCAGGGAAAATGACACTCTCTCTTCTGCTGAGGAGAGAAACACACAGAAGTCTGAGAGAATTTTATCTCCTGCATCACTTAAACTCATTATTACAATCAATCTGCAGTTAATTTCAATCCTCACATTAAAAACAAACAAGAAAATTAACAATTGAGTACTGAAACCTTTTTTATCCTTATTTATAGCCTTTCTGTGAACTGCTTTCAATAGAAACCAGGAGGATTTCTATGACACAATGTAATTATGGATAACGTAGATCAAATAAGGTAACTGTTAATCAACATCTAAAGGTTTATTGATTGGGTTTTCTGAACTGTGGCAGAACAAAATAGCCGACTCACGCTTTGTCAAAGTAGGATGTGTGGAGAGAGTGAGAGTAATTTGAAATGGCTCCGTTAATCAGATTGCCGTTGATGTTTGTGACATAGTTCTTCCTGGCTGCCTGGTCCCTGGCAAAATTTCGACAGGCTGCGAGCTTAGACTCTAAAGCCTATGAAACAGTACAAACATTTGGATTAGACACCAAATTCACACTGTGATCCACAAACAAAACTGGGAACAATTATTTGTCTGAATAACTTTCATATTTCAAAAGTTCAGTCTACAGCATTTACACACCCCAACTTTGCGCAGTAAATCGCCAACAATATTGAGTGCTGATATTCTAGCAGATGGAGTGAGGGCTGCATTAGTGGAGCTGTTGGCCAGAGCTGCAAAAGACAAGAACCAAGTGAGTCATGCAAACACATGTGGCATCGTATACATCTCAGAAAGAAATGTAGCCATCTACCAGTCTGGCTAGTGAAAGTATTGTCCAGGTTCTTGCTGATCGGTGTAGCCGGCAGAGACAGGGAGGCCTGGACTGCAGAGTCCGTTTTGTCATTGTCTGGAGTTGGAGAGCTGGGGGCCGACATTCGTGTGACCTCGGGCCGGCTCTCTCGCACTGCAAGCTCTTGCCGCAAATCTACAAATGCATGTTAAGATAATGAGCGAGATATAGATCCGTAACTTTCACTTGCAGAATATAATGTTGGTCTGAGTATGTAACATGACTTCATTCCACAAGCAGACAGGAAAAGTTTTTTAGTGACAGTCACAGAAGAACTGGATCTGTAAACATCACTTGAGCAGCCTGGAATGAGGAACTAGCTGTAATTACAAGATAAATACCTCTAGCTTCATCTTTTAGTCTCTGCACAGACACCAGGAGAGACTCCTTCTCATCCAGTTCACTCTCCAGAAAGGCGTTCCTCTCGATGGCCTGGTTCAGCCTTTGCTCAAAGTCCTCCAGAGATGTAATCGTGGCTCTGTGGTAGCAAAACATAGCGGAATAAAACTATAAATTACAACAGAATAGTGGAAAGGCATACAACCTACCAGGGCAGAAGACAACATATAATCAAAATAGAGCCAATTTTCATTTCTTAATGTGTCACTGTGCACAATTCATCAGTGTACATTATTTTAAGAATGTTTATTTTTTTATAAACTTTCATCAGAATTTAAGTTTCACTTTCCATTAAACTATTTTTTTCTGCTGATAACAACAAAGGGATTTCAAATTTTTAGGGTAAGATTTTTTTTGTTAATAATAATAATAATAATAATTCAGCAATAAGTTAATATTTTTATTCTGCAAGGATGCATTACATTGATCAAAAGTGACAGTAAAGACATTTATGATATTACAAAAGCCTTCTATTTCAAATAAATTCTTCTTCTCTTCCCTCTATGCATCAAAGAATCCTAAAAAATAAATCTATATTCAATATTAAGCAGCCCTCCTGTTTTCAGCATTGATGATAAATGTTTGTTGAGCACCAAATCAGCATATTAGAATGATTTCTGAAGGACCAATGGACGCTGAAGACTGGAGTAATGGCTGTTGAAAATCAGCTTTGCCATCACAGAAATAAATTAATTTTAAAATGTATTAAAATAGAAAACAGTTACTGTATCTTTGATCAATTCAATGCATCTTTCAAAATTATTTACAAAAATCCTACTGACCCAAAACTTCTTACCTGTAGTGTAATTTCCCTCCAAATATATTTCTTTAGGAATTATATCACATTATGGATTTTAAATGCATTGTGAATGCCATTTTATGTCATCTTTCGAGAAGCATTCTGGCTGTGATACAGTAGTGAAATATATGGTGAAGTAGTGACCTCTTAGCTCTCTCCAGGTCGTCATTGGCCTGCTCTAGCTCTCTGACATATTTATGCAGCTGCTCCTTGATGCCTCGAGTCTGGCTGAGGTCGTCCTCCAGCACTGAGACCTGTTTATAGCTCTGAGCATACTGATACTCCAGCTTCTCCTACAGGAAAGAGCAAGCAAAGACACACTCATTAGACTTGTCCTCGCCTTAATGTTCTTTACACACAGTCAGTCTGTGTTCAGCTCACACACTCTCACCTTGAGCGAGTCGAGCTCATGCTGCAGTCTCTCGTTGTCCGCCTGCAGGTCTCTGATGCGATGCTCCGCTTGGCCCAATTGTGTCTCCAGTTCTGTCTCCAGCTCTCTGCTCCCCTCTTGGAACTCCAGCAACTCCTCCTGCGCCTCCTTATAACTGAACACACACAACAAGATACGATTTATCACTAATGACACATGCATAACATTTGCATGTTCTATTTCTTAAACATGCATAACATTTGCATATTCTATTTCTTAAACAGAGCTTGCCTTGCACTAATGAACACCAAAGGTTGTATTAAAACTCTGGCAAACCATACACTTATGGTTCTGCTGAGGTGATTAAATTTGAATTTACAATATAGTTCAAAAGTTTAGGTTAGTCATTTTTAAAATAAATGATTACTTTTATTTAACAAGGATGTATTAAATGTATCAGTATTATTTATATTGTCACAGATGATTTCTTTTTCTAACAAATGCTGTACTTTTGAACTTTCTATTCATCAAAGAATCCTGAAAACACACACACAAAAATATTAAACAGCAAAACTATTTTCAACATTGATAATAACAAATGCAGCTTGAGCACCAAATCAGCATATTAGATTGATTTCTGTAGGATCATGTAACTAGAGTAATGGCTTTGCCATCACAGGAATAAATTACTGTTTCAAAATTATTTTAAAATACATTCAAATGGAAAACTGTTACTTTAAATTGTAATAATATTTTAAAATATTACTGATTTTACTGTATTTTTGATCAAATGAATGCAGTCTTGGTGAGCAAAGACTTCTTTCAAAAACATTAAAAAATCTTACCGACCTCAAACTTTCAAATGGTACTGTACGTTTCCTGTCTAAGTGGGTGGTTCTTAGCCAAAAGAAGCTACAATTAACAGACTTTAGACTACAAGTAAAACTCTAGTTACACAAAACTAATCAGATCCTAGAAATCAATAACTGAGGGGTCAATGAACCCTCACTGCAGGAACTACTCTCTACTCTTCAACTGAAAATAACAAAAATAAAGATCTATGAGATCCATTGTTATCTGTACAGGATATTCTGAAGACACATCATACACACAGACTGATAAGAAGTCATCAGAAACAGCAGTTTGGCATTTCCCATAAATACAAGGGAATATATTATGTAATATTATTTCTTTCCTAGTTTAATCCAGGAAATGCTACAAATATAATGAAAGGCCATCACAGTAGCATATTAACAGTGGAAATATGCACAGAACAATAAAGTCAATAAAGTTTCTGGGCTCCCAAAACCTTGGACAACTCACTGATTATACCATTATTTAATGAATGTGATCTACTAGCACAGTGTGAATGGGGCAGGCTGCATCTGCTGTAAATAACCAGTTTTGTTTACAGTGTACCAGTGACCAGGGGAGAGCACTGCCTTGGGCCTCTTTATGTAATCACCAGCCAGCATTATGGTGTGGAAGGATCTAAAAATGGCATCGGGGAAATATTTCCCTTCCCAGCCATGCTAAAGCCACGTGAGCCAGGAGACAAGGAGACCAATAAAACTGTGCAGAAAGTATGTAATGCCCCGGCAGCACAGGAGAGAATCAACATCGCAACATCTGTGACTCATTTTTACATAGTCTCTGAAGTGCCAATTAGGGTGTTTTACTAGCAGGTCAGAACTGGGCAGATGGAGTTATCACATGTCAGCGAGACCCAGAGGAGCCTGCGTTTCAAATGCAAGTCTTAAATAGTTATGAACGTAAGTGCCACACTAGAGATAGCATGTGCTTTGATAAAACTTGTCAAAACTTTGTCACTTGTCAAAAGACTTGTCATTTGCACTTATATATTGTTGCTCTTTTGTTAGTTTTGACTGCTTTTATTGTCCTCATTTGTAAGTCGCTTTGGATAAAAGCGTCTGCTAAATGACTAAATGTAAATGTAAATCTAAATGTAAAACAGCTTTAAAGCATTTGGCAGTTAAACATATGATATGACACATTTTTTTGATACCAAAGCTATTTGTTTGTCATCAGTTACTATTAGTTACTATTGTAAGGCCCCAAAGAACGCTAACTGTAAAGATAACTGTAACAATAATTACATCAGCGTTCTTTTCACAAAGGGAGTCTGAAACACTCCACGCTGGAAACGAGAAATGCTGCTTTGGGATGCAATTTACCAAGCAACAAGCTTGTTGTTTAATCTCTTTAGATTACAACGCCACTGAGAGCTTTTCAATGGTAAAATCAGCAGCGGGAGCCTATAAAATCACAAAAAGCTAAACCCCTTGAAGAAAATTCCCACTGTGGTAGATTGCATAATACTAATGTGACTGCCTTCAAACTAGGGATGTGCGCGACGACTAATTTGACTGTCGTTTAAACGAAAGTTTTGTATCCGACTAGTCGACTAGTCTAAAAGCAAGAACCCCCCAAAAGATGTTAAGAAAAAAAACCCTCTGTGCGTGCGTGTGGCATATATAATAGCCTATATTTGAAATACTTAATCTATGAATCACACTGTCAAATCCCTCAATGAATTCCGCTTGCCGCACACTTGCCTCGCGTTATCATCATTTCATTTTAGGTGGTCGTTAAAAAGAAATAGAAGAGCATACACTCAACGTCGGTCAAAGCATAGCTTATTTATTCAAATCAGCTGGGGAAATGCAGAACAATGGAAAATCAATCAATAGCCTGACAGAATTCTTCATCTTCATATATAACGTTAGCCAACATATTAAAACAAGTCAAAAACAATAGGAAGGTTTATCAAGAGATAGCATTAAAACGGCTTTTAAAAACGTACTTTGTGTAGGCTATATTGTCTAAAAACAAAATGAAACAGTGCCCATTTTACTTACTCAGACCATGCGTTATTTATTTGTTCAGTGAAATTATCAACGTGGTCTGGTGAAAGACGGGACCTGAGGCGATTAACAATAAAATTCCTGCACTTGAAAAAACGCGCACGGCGGAAACTGAAGTCGCAGGCACGCAGAGATAACGAAAAGCAAGCCGATAGAGTTTCAGAAAGCGCCTGGACATCCCGCAACACCACCGAAGTGGGTCTTCGTTAAAGGAATAGACGGCGCGGATGGGATCGCAGGTTGTAGTGAATGACGTGATTGACATTTGCTGGCTTTGGCCAGCCTCTCAGCCAGTGGTTCTCAACCTTTTTTTCCACTGGGCCGCACTATGGTCCAAGTGCAAGTCTCACGGGCCGCACGCATATCATTTACATATTACGTCACCAATACAAACCAACCAGAATTATAATAGCCTATTATAGCCTAAATATTATGATATCTAATCGATTACATTCATTGAAATAAATAA